>NW_015506993.1:89900-92681 GCF_001515645.1 Sinocyclocheilus grahami
GTGTGTGAGAGAGAGAGTGTGAGTGTGTGTGTGTGTGCGTGTGTGAGAGCGAGTGTGTGTGTGTGAGTGAGTGAGTGTGTGTGTGTGTGTGTGTGAGAGAGAGAGAGTGTGTGTGTGTGTGTGCGTGTGTGCGTGTGCGCGTGTGTGTCTGTGTGTGTGAGAGAGAGTGAGTGTGTGTGTGCGTGTGTGTGTCTGTGTGTGTGAGAGAGAGAGAGAGTGAGAGTGTGTGTGTGAGCATGTGTGTGTGTGCGTGCGCGCGTGTGTGTGTGCGCGTGTGTCTGAGAGAAAGAGTGTGTGTGTGCGCACGTGTGTGTGTCTGTGTGTGTGTGTGTGTGTGCGCATGTGTGTGTGTGTGTGTGTGAAATAAAACAAAAAATAAATAAAACAAATACTTGACTGAAAATTAAACTAAAATGTTTTAAAAACTAAAATTACTAAAGCTAAAATTAAAATAAATCAAAACTAAAATGAAATAAACTAAATGTCAAAAACAACTAAATTAGTAAAATTATATTAAAATAAAAACTCAATATTTAACCTCTTAATTGGCAAGTTTTGTAAGATAAACGAGTATATGTGTGTATTTAATAGGGTTTGCTTTAGTCTGTAGTTATAATTAACTTTATAATACATAATACATAAATAAAAGTCCGTAATGTGTGTTCACATGATGAAAAGCTAATAATTAAATAATAAAAAATGTCAAATCAAAATACAGCTAAATAAAACACTTACTAAAAATGCATTAAATTATAAAAATGTCAATTTTTTAAAAACTACGATCATGTAACCGAATAGTATAAACACTCCGGTAAAACTCGTTCCTGAGCATTTACATTCATTGAGAGATGAGTGTTTGTTTCATCACAATTACAGTCTCTCTCGTGTCTTAATATTCCTCCTGTCGTTACATTAGTGAAGTCGTTTGGTGAATTATACAGTCGTTTGGAGCGTCATGTGTGTCCGCTCACACTCGTACCTGCTTTCCCACAATGCCTCAGCGCTCGTAAACGCTGCTCAGCGGGACTCTGGCCTTCAGCTGCGTTCTCTTTGAGTAAATGAGCGTCTAGAGTGCTTTTACACAAACAGGCCTTTGATCTGCAGATGAAGCTCATGTTCTTTGAGTTTTACAGCCGTTATTAATGAAGACACGCTTCACAAAACCATCACCCTCCATTCAACAGGCTGCTAAAGCACACACACACACTCACACACACACGCACAAACATACAGACACACAAACTCGCACAAACACACACACACACACACACGTACATGATCTGTGTGTGTGTGTGTGCGCGCGTGAGTGTGTGTGTGCGTGTGTGTGTGCGTGTGTCTGTGTGCGTGTGCACGCATTTGTGTGTGTGTGTGTGTGTGCACGCATTTGTGTGTGTGTGTGTGTGTGTGTGTGTGTGTGCGTGAGCGTGTGTGTGCGTGCGTAGCCTCACATCTCTTACAAAATGAAGCACTGCGTTCAAAATATCACAAACACGTCTCAAAAGCAAACACCTTTGCCATAATATTAATTCCTGTTAGATTTGTGTGTGTTACACAGAGAATTGTGTGTTGTGTTTTGCAAAAAGTGTTTTATGAAATTGAAAGGCTGAGTATTAGTGAATGGTTTTGCAGATTTGGTGTGTGTTTCTGCTGTTTGAGTGTCAGCTTTCAGAAACTGTGACAAGGAAAGATTGTGTGTGTAAGCAGATGAAAAAAGAGCTGGATGCACCGAAATGAAAATTCTTGGCCGAAGCCGAACAACATGAAACACTTTAACATTCTAGCAGACATTATACCAACAAAGCACAATTTAACTTAAAATTAATAAGTTGGTAAAATAATATTTTTTGGCCATTTTTGAGACCCGCTTCTTGAATCAGGCATGTATTTTTACTGTACAAATAAATGCAGCCTTCCTGAGCAGAAGAGACTTCTTTTAAAACATTAAAAAATATAACAGATCCCAATTTGAACACTGTGTGAATATTATAATGTATTAATAGAGCTGTTGTAATTATTATTATCATTATTATCGTCTTACTTTTTTATTTTATTTTATTTCACAGAACAGTAAAATTACAATACTGTCATTTATGAATGTTGAAGGAGTTCTTGCTTTTTTCTCAGCTTTTATTTTGACAGAAATCCGCAGAAAGGAAGACCTCAGTGTTTCTTTTTGCTGACAACAGCAGGTTTATAAATGATTCTCACTAAGAATTTGGGAAGATGTTTGTCGCACGTATTGCATTGTCACATGCCTTGTAAAAATTCATAAAAATGTGACTGAGCATCTGATGAGTAATGCGTCGCGTCATTATTCAGTACAATTTATTCGGTCTATTCACTTATTCAGAGCTTTTTTGCTATATTCGGCCGAATAATTAGGGTTGCCGAACATTGTGTGCATCCCTGAGTGCAGTGTGAAGCGCGCCTCACCAGTCCTCGTCCTCGGGGATGGAGGTCAGCGGCGGGGTCAGGCAGTAGATGTGGAAGGCCATGTTACACTCGTCGCACAGCAGCTGCATGTGAGCGTCCTGCTTCCCTCCACACACACAACACGAGCAGAAACGGCACTCAGCATCCGGATCCGCTTTACAGTGCTTACACTCCGGACCCGACTTACCTGCACACACACACACACACACACACACACACACACACACACACACACACACACACACGTTACACATGAACTCGCACTTAGGTGAATGTGTGTGCGTGTGTGTTAAAGAGTCTGTGTGTGTGTGTGTGTGTGTGTGTGAGAGTGTGTGTGTGTGTGTGAGT
>NW_015506993.1:92715-105605 GCF_001515645.1 Sinocyclocheilus grahami
CTCCCGCACACACACACACACACACACACACACACACACACACACACACACACACACACACACACACACACGCACACATGCGTTACACATGAACTCGCACTTAGGTGAATGTGTGTGCGTGTGTGTTAAAGAGTCTGTGTGTGTGTGTGTGTGTGTGTGTGAGAGAGAGAGAGAGAGAGAGAGAGAGAGAGAGAGAGAGAGAGAGAGAGAGAGAGAGAGAGAGAGAGAGAGAGAGAGAGAGAGAGAGAGAGAGAGAGAGAGAGAGAGAGAGAGAGAGAGAGAGAGAGAGAGAGAGAGAGAGAGAGAGAGAGAGAGAGAGAGAGAGAGAGAGAGAGAGAGAGAGAGAGAGAGAGAGAGAGAGAGAGAGAGAGAGAGAGAGAGAGAGAGAGAGAGAGAGTGTGTGTGTGTGTGTGTGCGTGCGTGCGTGCGTGTGTGTGTGTGTGTGTGTGTGTGCTCACGTTTGAAGGGGCCGTCTGCTGCAGACAGCGCCGGTGCTCCAGGTTTCTCTATCCTGTAAATCTCATCCAGAAACTGCAGTTTACAGTCACCAATCACATCACCCGGACCGCTGAAACAACCAATCACAGCACCAGCTTACAGTGATGTCATGCACGCCTGTGATCACATTATGTCACAAATGTCAAATTAAAATAAATAAATTGTAATATCAAAATGAAATACTAAAAATGTATTTATAAAAATGTCAAAGCATCACAAAAAATGTAAATAAAAATAAAACACTTACTAAAGATGAACTAAATTATAAAAATGCTTTTTTGGAATTCTGTGTTTTATCATCAAAAATGGTGGTAATTAATTTACGAACTACTATGTAAAAAATGTATTTAATATTGATAGATGAATATTTAAATGAAACGATTGATGCTTAAATAAAAAATACAATAATCCATTCAAACAAAATATTGCATTTTTATTTTTTTGTCAAACAACTTGCTTCAAAACAGGTTTACTGTATAAATTAAAATATAGATGAAAAAAAAAATCTCTTAATTGTGTGATATTCATTCAAATCTTGATTTAATAAATTGTATTATTATTATTATGATTTCTACCACTACCGCTAATGTAAATGTGCATTTTACAATAGCAATATATTTCCTCAAGTTAAGTGAACTTTTATTTTGGCGGTTAGCTTTACCCCAGCAGAATCTTGACGCGGATCTCTTTGTTGGTGCGTGAGACGGCGTTGAGGGTCGAGATCTCGGCGTCGTACCAGAAGCCTCGCTCCTCGGGATTCTCCAGGTTATAGTTCACCATCACCAGCTCACCCACCTGCAGCTGGTCGAAGCGCAGCAGAGTCCTGGCCCTCGGACGCACGTCACCCGCGCTCATCTCCACCACGCCGTTCTCCGGATAACTGCGGGAAACAGAAGCAAACGCCGTCGGCATCAGACGCAAGAGTAAACCTCAGCAAACCCCGCTGACGCCACCAACAAGAACCGTAATAATGACTGTTTTCACACAGGTTTCCTCAACACTCCCTCTGCCTGCCATTGGTCAGTCAAACAGATAGTCCCGCCCCCAAACTCACTCCATTGGTGGAGTCAGAAGTCGACATGTTCGGGCCGATCAAACAAACTGATCAATGTTCTGAAAGTGTCAAGAAAAATCTACCTATAAATGGCAAATTTAAAGCAGACTTTCTCAAACTACTGTTCATGAGTTGATTAAAAAAAAGCTAATAATTAAAAGAATGTCAAATTAAATTTTAAAAAATTTAAATAATAACAATCAAAATAAACACTTACTTAAAATGTGCGACATTATAAACATTTCGAATTAAAATAAAAAAGTAAATAAAAACAAAATAAAACAATGTATTAACTACAAAAAATTTAATAAAAATAAATTTTGCTAAAATAAAAAAACTTTACATTTATTAATTTTTTTTAAATAATTTCAAAACAAAAACTATACAAATAAAACACTTCCTAAAAATGTATGAAATCATAAAAAGTCAAATAAAAACATCAAAACAAAACAAAGTAAAACACTTAATCAAAACTAATTAAATTATAAAAATATCCAAAATAAATAAATAAAACAAAAAAATTATTTTATCATAAAAATGCGACTAAAAAATTAAAAACAAATCAAAACAAAAAATGTATTCACTTACAAAGAGTCAAATAAAAAAATGGTAAAATTAAAATAATTTTAAAATAAAAACAAGCAAAATACATCGCTTACTAAAAATTAAATATTAAAAAAAGTCAAATTAAAATAATTGTAAAATAGCCACAAATCACAACAAAACACTTACTAAAAATTAAATAAACATTGATAAAAAAAACATCAAATTAAAATCATCTTAAAATAAAAGCAATCAAACTGAAAACTAAAAAGATTAACGGTTGACCTGCGTGTCACACACACACACACACACACTCACGCAGCAGCAGCAGCAGCAGCAGGACTGTGTGTGTGTGTGTGTGTTTGTGTGTGACATGTCAAGCGGCCAATCACAGTCTGCGATTATGACAGTTGCATAACAGATGCACGATCGCGAGCCAAATTACAAGGGGGTAAAAATGACTTCAGAAAGATGGCAGCATCATAGTGTTATTTTTACACAGAGGTAGGTCGGTAGGTTGGTAGGTCTGTTAGCAGCAGCAGCAGCAGGACTGTGTGTGTGTGTGTGTGTTTGTGTGTGACATGTCAAGCGGCCAATCACAGTCTGCGATTATGACAGTTGCATAACAGATGCACGATCGCGAGCCAAATTACAAGGGGGTAAAATGACTTCAGAAAGATGGCAGCATCGTAATATTATTTTTTTACACAGAGATTAGTAGGTGTATTAGTAAAATCTGTTGACTTTAGCTGTCTTTGTTGTATTATGTGCCAGTGGTGACCATTCAAAATCGGGGAAACGGCACTTTTCAATTTTTTTCTCCAAAGTTTGCAGGCCTGTAACTCAAGAAGTATTAAAGATATCTTAATGCCCTTTGAGATACTGCGTCTTAACAAACATCTCTTTTGGCATCTTCATTTTTAAGGCCCTATATGGTTTGCTTCCAGAGATATTGGAATTTCAATATGGCTCCAGGAGTAAATTGTTCAAATGTACACATTGTCAATGGTCAAAAACCAAATGTGGGTCACTTTGCAAAAATATGATACTTCTTTTCTTTTAAAGAGGAAAGTCTGAAGAATAAATAATGTTGAAACTAGAATTGTATCTTGTTTCCTTCTGTCAAAACAACTCCAATGAACATACCCTTGAAGTCTGTGTGCCAATAACTCAAGAAGTATTCATTTTTAAGGCCCTACATCGTTCAGAACCAGAGATATGGGGTAAGTGCTGTTTCCCCATTTTTGAATGCTCACCACTGGCACATAATGCAACAAAGATTGCTGAAGTCAACAGATTTGAATAATAAAGCAACCAATCTCTGTGTAAAAATAATATTACGATGCTGCGATCTTTCTGAAGTCATTTTTAACCTCCTGTAATTTGGCTCTAAATCTCAAGTGAAAATTGCCATTTTGACCCCTTTTTACAAAATAGTGCATTACTCAGTAAATATTAATCTGTGATATTTGCCTGTAACTCAAGAAGTATTAAAGATATCTTAATGCCCTTTGAGATACTGGGTCTCTTTTGGCATCTTCATTTTTAAGGCCCTATATGGTTTGCTTCCAGAGATACTGGAATTTCAATATGGCTCCAGGAGTAAATTGTTAAAATGTACACATTGTCAATGGTCAAAAACCAAATGTGGGTCACTTTGCAAAAATATGATACTTCTTTTCTTTTAAAGAGGAAAGTCTGAAGAATAAATAATGTTGAAACTAGAATTGTATCTTGTTTCCTTCTGTCAAAACAACTCCAATGAACATACCCTTGAAGTCTGTGTGCCAATAACTCAAGAAGTATTCATTTTTAAGGCCCTACATCGTTCAGAACCAGAGATATGGGGTAAGTGCTGTTTCCCCATTTTTGAATGCTCACCACTGGCACATAATGCAACAAAGATTGCTGAAGTCAACAGATTTGAATAATAAAGCAACCAATCTCTGTGTAAAAATAATATTACGATGCTGCGATCTTTCTGAAGTCATTTTTAACCTCCTGTAATTTGGCTCTAAATCTCAAGTGAAAATTGCCATTTTGACCCCTTTTTACAAAATAGTGCATTACTCAGTAAATATTAATCTGTGATATTTAATATTTAGACATAGAGACCATCTGAACACAAACAAACACATATGTGACATCAATTTTGTTTTAAGATTTTTAGCATTAAAACGAAAACTTTTAGCATTAAAACTTACTATAAATATTAAAAACAACAGTTGAGGGGGAGGATGTCAGTTTGCATGTTTTTAGGTTTTTTAAAACATAAAACATAAATAATATAATAATAATGAATAATAACTCATTACATTTATATAGTGCTTTTCTAGGCACTCAGAGTGCTTTGCATTGTGAGCAAATAGAATTTGAACATGTTTTATTTATTTATTTGTGTTAAAAACCAAAGACAAATCGTTAAAAAAAAAAAAAGTTTTAGTTTTTAGCATTTAAACATGTTTTATTTTATCTACTTATATGTTAAAAAATATATAGACTAATAATTGTAAATATTTACATATTAATATAGATATAAAAGAACAATAGCTGTTGGGGGACAGAATAAAATATATGATGTTAGTTTTAACATTTAAATAAAAATAAGCATTATTATCATTTAAACATGCTTATTTAATTATGTTAAAAACCTAAGACAAATAAATGTAAATAATAATCATTTTTTTTTAAATAAAAACAATACTTGTGGGGAACAAAATAAAATAAAATTATGATGTCCATTTACACGTTTTTGGCTTTTAGCATTTAAATATATAATATTATAATATATTTCAATAATATATTCAGTTATTATATTATATATACATTTTTTTAATTATTATGTTTAATTTGATTTATTTCTATGCAAAAAAAAATAAAAATAATACATATTTAAATAATATATTTTATATTATTTCAAATAATATATAATATTAGTACTTTTACATTTAGTCATTTAGCAAATGAGGACAATAGAAGCAATTAAAACTAACAAAAGAGCAATAGAGCAGCGTTAGAGGCCTTTTTTTGCTTTTTGTTAACTGTATAATCCATAAAAAGAAAGCAATATATTAGTAGAATACATTAATAAAGAATATATTAGTATATTTTTTAAAAACCCAACCCAGATTTTAAAAAAAACAACAACAACAAACATGAATCATCAACACAAACCATGTGACCTGAGCACAAGCGCTGTTCTCGGATCAGCATGAGCTCCCAATCAGCATCGGTTTCCCAGCATGCAATGCACTTACCGCATTCAGAACGCATCCCATCATGCACCTCCTCACAGCAATAAAGCCAATCCAGTGCCAAACAGCGCTTTAGAAACCAACATCCAGACAAGCAGGGAAAAACAACGAGCCTTCCTCCCCATGATGCACTTACTCTTCATATTTAATGTGGTAGGAGACGTGCGGCGGATCCGTTTGGGACGTGGACGGTTGGTCCGAGTGAGTGTCCCTGGATGATGAGGATGATGAGGATGAAGGCTCAGACTCCAGCTTGTTGTTAGTGCGTTTGCTGGGTCGGCCGACTCTGCCGTTCTGTCCTTTAGATGCAGGAGAGACCTTCTCAATCACGCCTTCGAACCAGGCGCCGATGCTGACGTCCCTGCAGTCCACTAACTCATTCACCTGAACAACACAGCTACTGTTAGTGCGCTTGACCCTGGAGCACACAACCAGTCTGACAGCTGCATAGACGAGCTGAACATTGATGTATGGTTTGTTAGGATCGGACAATATCTGAAAATCTAGAATCTGAGGGTGCAAAAAAATCTAAATATTGAGAAAATCATCTTTAAAGTTGTCCAAATGAAGTTCTTAGCAATGCATATTACTAATCAAACATTACGTTTTGATATATTTACGGTAGGGATGATGAAAATGATGTTTTTGATTATTAATGTTATTGCCATTATTGTTAATAAATGATAATAAAGGTAATAAATAATGAATGTTAATAAATAGATAAATAAATGGTAAATGGATAATAAAGAGATTATTTATTATTGTTATTATTAATGCATTTAAATATGTTATGGCATGTAGAAATCCAATGTGTTAATTTTAATGTAATTAATACATTTTAAATTAAATTAATAAAAAATAATAATAAATATAAAAATCATAATATAAAAACTAAAATAATATTTTTGATTATTAATTATATTGCCATTAATAATAATAATAATAATTCCAAATGTTAGAATTTCTACCCGACTCATGTAAATATTAAATAATATTACAAACTTATTGCTATGATTAATGCATATAAAATTGTTTTGTAGCACTTTCAATTTAATGTGTAAATTTAGTACAATTACCCTGTTAGATTAAATTAATTAAAAAAACAATGTGATAAATAATAACCAAAATAATTATTTCAAAACAATAATATTAAAACGAAAATAATATTTTTAAATATTGTTATTGTTAAAATAATATTTTAATAATATATAAAATAAAAATATGATGTCCATTTACACGTTTTTGGCTTTTAGCATTTAAATATATAATATTATAATATATTTCAATAATATATTCAGTTATTATATTATATATAAATTTTTTTAATTATTATGTTTAATTTGATTTCTTTTAGCATTTAAATATATAATATTATAATATATTTCAATAATATATTCAGTTATTATATTATATATAAATTTTTTTAATTATTATGTTTAATTTGATTTATTTCTATGCAAAAAAAAATAAAAATAATACATATTTAAATAATATATTTTATATTATTTCAAATAATATATAATATTAGTACTTTTACATTTAGTCATTTAGCAAATGAGGACAATAGAAGCAATTAAAACTAACAAAAGAGCAATAGAGCAGCGTTAGAGGCCTTTTTTTGCTTTTTGTTAACTGTATAATCCATAAAAAGAAAGCAATATATTAGTAGAATACATTAATAAAGAATATATTAGTATATTTTTTAAAAACCCAACCCAGATTTTAAAAAAAACAACAACAACAAACATGAATCATCAACACAAACCATGTGACCTGAGCACAAGCGCTGTTCTCGGATCAGCATGAGCTCCCAATCAGCATCGGTTTCCCAGCATGCAATGCACTTACCGCATTCAGAACGCATCCCATCATGCACCTCCTCACAGCAATAAAGCCAATCCAGTGCCAAACAGCGCTTTAGAAACCAACATCCAGACAAGCAGGGAAAAACAACGAGCCTTCCTCCCCATGATGCACTTACTCTTCATATTTAATGTGGTAGGAGACGTGCGGCGGATCCGTTTGGGACGTGGACGGTTGGTCCGAGTGAGTGTCCCTGGATGATGAGGATGATGAGGATGAAGGCTCAGACTCCAGCTTGTTGTTAGTGCGTTTGCTGGGTCGGCCGACTCTGCCGTTCTGTCCTTTAGATGCAGGAGAGACCTTCTCAATCACGCCTTCGAACCAGGCGCCGATGCTGACGTCCCTGCAGTCCACTAACTCATTCACCTGAACAACACAGCTACTGTTAGTGCGCTTGACCCTGGAGCACACAACCAGTCTGACAGCTGCATAGACGAGCTGAACATTGATGTATGGTTTGTTAGGATCGGACAATATCTGAAAATCTAGAATCTGAGGGTGCAAAAAAATCTAAATATTGAGAAAATCATCTTTAAAGTTGTTCAAATGAAGTTCTTAGCAGTGCATATTACTAATCAAACATTAAGTTTTGATATATTTACGGTAGGGATGATGAAAATGATGTTTTTGATTATTAATGTTATTGCCATTATTGTTAATAAATGATAATAAAGGTAATAAATAATGAATGTTAATAAATAGATAAATAAATGGTAAATGGATAATAAAGAGATTATTTATTATTGTTATTATTAATGCATTTAAATATGTTATGGCATGTAGAAATCCAATGTGTTAATTTTAATGTAATTAATACATTTTAAATTAAATTAATAAAAAATAATAATAAATATAAAAATCATAATATAAAAACTAAAATAATATTTTTGATTATTAATTATATTGCCATTAATAATAATAATAATAATTCCAAATGTTAGAATTTCTACCCGACTCATGTAAATATTAAATAATATTACAAACTTATTGCTATGATTAATGCATATAAAATTGTTTTGTAGCACTTTCAATTTAATGTGTAAATTTAGTACAATTACCCTGTTAGATTAAATTAATTAAAAAAACAATGTGATAAATAATAACCAAAATAATTATTTCAAAACAATAATATTAAAACGAAAATAATATTTTTAAATATTGTTATTGTTAAAATAATATTTTAATAATATAGTATTTTAGAAGTAATATAAAAACAATAATATTTAAAAAATACACACAATAATTCGCCATAAACTGTATAATTTGGCTACAATCTAAGTAACGAGTAAAGAGTCAGTCATGACCGATGCTACAATTATTTCATAGAAGTTTTCCAAGTTCCAAGTTTTTTGGAAACTATAGAGACAGAGCGCACACACACACACACACACACACACACACACACACACACTCACTCACTCACACACACACACACACACACACTCAAAACACACACACACTCAAAACACACACACACTCAAAACACACACACACTCAAAACACACACACACTCAAAACACACACACACTCAAAACACACACACACTCAAAACACACACACACTCAAAACACACACACACTCAAAACACACACACACTCAAAACACACACACACTCAAAACACACACACACTCAAAACACACACACACTCAAAACACACACACACTCAAAACACACACACACTCAAAACACACACACACTCAAAACACACACACACTCAAAACACACACACACTCAAAACACACACACACTCAAAACACACACACACTCAAAACACACACACACTCAAAACACACACACACTCAAAACACACACACACTCAAAACACACACACACTCAAAACACACACACACTCAAAACACACACACACTCAAAACACACACACACTCAAAACACACACACACTCAAAACACACACACACTCAAAACACACACACACTCAAAACACACACACACTCAAAACACACACACACTCAAAACACACACACACTCAAAACACACACACACTCAAAACACACACACACTCAAAACACACACACACTCAAAACACACACACACTCAAAACACACACACACTCAAAACACACACACACTCAAAACACACACACACTCAAAACACACACACACTCAAAACACACACACACTCAAAACACACACACACTCAAAACACACACACACTCAAAACACACACACACTCAAAACACACACACACTCAAAACACACACACACTCAAAACACACACACACTCAAAACACACACACACTCAAAACACACACACACTCAAAACACACACACACTCAAAACACACACACACTCAAAACACACACACACTCAAAACACACACACACTCAAAACACACACACACTCAAAACACACACACACTCAAAACACACACACACTCAAAACACACACACACTCAAAACACACACACACACACACTCAACACACACACACACACACCCACTCACACACTCACACACACACACACACACACACACACTCACTCACTCACACACACACACACTCACTCACACACACACACACACACTATAGAGACAGAGCGCATTTACGCCACGCCCACACTGCAATACAGAGTCAATGGAGATCGTTGGATTGTTTTCAGATTATGACGCGTGTCGCTCGGTCTCTAACAGTCACACAGAGTTAGCATGCAGACAGTATTGTTCTTACTCTGAAGAGTCCGATCCCGGGATCGAGGAGCAGCGTCCGGCTGGATGTGGACGGCTGGCTCTCCGGCGCCGGGCTGCAGGGTTTGGACCCGTTTCCGTTGCTGTTGGCGACGGTTGCCGGGGAAACGACTGTTGTGGTGGGTGTGGCCGAGGCGGGGGCAGATGCTGTGGTGGGCGGGGCTACGGCACAGGCCACGCCCTCATCGCTGTTGGGGGAGGGGCTGTCTGGCGCGTCCGTCTGCGAGCGAATGAGAAGCTGGACGATGTCGTTAAGACCAACGTTATAATCGAAGAGCGTCTGACCATCTTCCATCTACAAAAAAACCATGTCAAATATTAATTATTAGTTATGCAAAATAAACATTATAACATTTCATTATATAAAATGTACAACTATTGTATGCAATTTTATTATATTTATGTATTGATCGTACACTATCAGTCAGGAGTTTGCAATAATTATGATTCTTTAATGCTCATCAAGGCTGCATTTATTTGATCAAAAATACTGTAAAATTGTGAAATATTATTCTAATGTAAATCAGCTGTTTTCTATGTGAATATCTATTAAACTGTAATGTATTTCTGTGATGCGCAGCTGTATTTTCAGCATCATTACTCCAGTCTTCAGTGTCACATGATCTTCAGAAATGATTATGATATGCTGATTTGCTGCTCGAGAAACATTTCCAATTATTAGCACTGAAGACTGGAGTAATGATGCTGAAAATACAGCTGTGCATCACAGAAATAAATTAAAGTTTAATAGATATTCACATAGAAAGCAGCTGATTTACATTAGAATAATATTTCACAATTTTACAGTATTTTTGATCAAATAAATGCAACTTTGGTGAGCAAAATCATAAAAAACTATTTATTATTATTATAATGTGTGTATTTATACACACACACACACTCACAAACTAAAGCACACAAAAAATCCCTGTATTTCAGATTAGTTCTGTGTTTATCTGTCGTGTTTGTGTGTTATCGGGGCAGAGCAACTCTGAGACGATCACAAACAGCAGCCAAGCCATTTTGTGCTGCAGCGGACGCCAGCGCAAATACAGAAATAAAGAAATGTTAGAATAGTGATGACGGCTCTAGTGCAACCGTGTGCACGCATGTGTGTGTGTGTGTGTGTGTGTGTGTGTGTGCGTGTGTGTGTGTGTGTTGCCATAGCAACCAACCAGGATCCATTGCACACACACACACTTGCACGAACACACAATTGTAATTTGCATGGATGTGTGCGGGCGTGAAATATCAGCGGCGGATTGGCCGGTTCGTCTCATTAGCATGAGAATCAGCGGTGTTAGATGTGTTTCCTGTTCTCCCGTCACAGCCAACCCTCACGCTTTATTATGCATGATGGAGAGAAAACGAGAAGGCTGTCGGAGTCCACACCGCTGAGAAAACCCAAAGACCAACGCTTAAGAAAGATCGTGACAGAAGCGTTGCTGTGCTCTTTCGATCGGCTCGACTCGCCAATAAACTCTGAGTGGAGGAGAAACGATGGGATGAAGCGCGTCTGCAGGAGCGACAGAGACTACAGGACCTGCCACAAACATTCATGATGTGTGACCCTGGAGCACAAAACCAGTCATGAGGGTCAATTTTGTGAAATTGAGATTTATGCGTCATCTGAAAGCTGAATAAACGAGCTTAACATTGATGTATGGTTTGTTAGGATAGAACAATATTTGAAAATCTGGAATCTGAGGGTGCAAAAAAATCTAAATATTGAGAAAATCATCTTTAAAGTTGTTCAAATGAAGTTCTTAGCAATGCATATTACTAATCAAACATTAAGTTTTGATATATTTACGGTAGGAAATGTACAAAATATCTTCATGGAACATGATCTTTACTTAATATCCTAATGATTTTTGGCATAAAAGAGAAATGTATAATTGTGACCCATACAATGTATTGTTGGCTATTGCTACAAATATCCCCCAGCGACTCAACACTGCTTCTGTGCTGCAGGGACACATTTATGCGTTTAATTGTGATGAAAATACTGCAAAAACTCTTCGTAGTCCTTAATTAGGCTTCATTTTGTTTAAGCAAAATCAAATTTCTTCTGTTGTTCTCTGTAAACCCAAGACACAGGAGAAAAGCAGTGTTAATCCTAAAAGCTCTGACATTGTCATGAAAATGAAAGACCGTCTCCACCAGTGGACTTCAGCAGAAATTGGGAATGAGAAAGGCCTGATGGGAAATGACTCAGCTGTGGCTCATGTTTGCTTTCCCGTCCAGATTCCAGATCATTCACTCACAACGTTCACAGAACAAAATAATCTGACGCGAAGCAGACAGAAACATCTCCAAACTCACACGCTTCCATTACTCACGTGTGTTTCCCACAAATCACTCGCTCTGACCAATCAGAGTGAGGCAACGGACCAATCAGAGTGAGGCAACAGAATCCAATGACTTTAACGAGCTTCGAGCACTTAAAGCGACAGATGACAAAACTGCAGCATGCTTATTATGAACACAACGTTATCATCCGCTGGTGTGAATGCTAATATATAGGGTTGGGTATCGTTTGGCGTTTTTTTCGATACCGGTGCCAAATCGATACTTTTACAATGGTTCCGGTGCCTAAACCGATACTTATTAAAAAATAAATAAATAAAAATTCCCCCCAAAACATGATGGATTGGCCATTAGAACAGAAATAGAATAGAGAGTGCAAATGTTAGAGGGTCAAGTTTTTAATAAAAAAAAACAAGCAGATAAAATAAGAAGTAGCATTAGAATAGAGAGTGCTAGAGTTAGAGGGTCAAATGAAGATGAAAGAGATGTGTTTTCAGCCGTTTCTTGAAAATATTAAGGACTCAGCTGCTGGGATTGAGCTGGGCAGGTCATTCCACCAGGAGGGAACAGTTAATGTAGAAGTCCATGAAGGTTTTATCATAGGTAGAATGCTAAATGTTTCAATACAAGCATTTCAGTCAAATGTAATTTATGCAATATTTCA
>NW_015506993.1:107228-108176 GCF_001515645.1 Sinocyclocheilus grahami
AAATATCTGATCTTGTAAGATGTGCTCCCTTTACACCGAGTGTCGAAATCGAAAGTGAAAGTAAACGGCGCAAACGCTCATTCAGAAGAGATTTAAATACACCTCATCCTGAGAGCGGCTCCCTGATGCGCCAAAATATACAATGTTAGAATGTTTAAAGGAGTGGACACGAAAATAGCGGGAGCGAAACACATGTTGCGGGAGCAGGCGGCTATAGTCAGAGATTCAGCCGGAGCGAGATTAAGAAAACAGCCGAATCCCAGACATTTTAGGCAATTAAGAAATCCTGGCCGGATGCATTTTTGTAGGTCCAAAAACAGAACATGTCCGGGGAAAAGAGGACATATGTTTGTAGGTTCAAAAAGAGGACATGTCCAGGGAAAAGAGGACGTATGGTCACCCTAATTTATTGCTAATCGATGTATTCTTTTTAAAGTAGCCTATAAACACATTTTCTGCCTCATTCTGTGACGAGAAGCCTCATCAGATCACAGAAGGAAGCATCTGACTGGTGTTGTGGAGTAAAAAGGTTATAATGTTCTCTTGTGTTGGACAACAGGTTTAGAAATGTGAATATAAGGGAGGTTTAGCTTTAGGCGTTTTAATTTAAGCATGTTTAGCTTGGTTAACGGTATCTACCTGCTGGCATCAGAGCAAGTGTAATTACTGCATTCACGTGCTCCTCGGATGCTCTCGTTTCCCGAGTTGTGCTTTTAAGTCGGAATGTGAAAACAACATGGACACTCTCGTTACTACAAAGATGTGCTGGATTTGTATTATTAGAGCTTTCCGACTTGAGTTCACGTGCATTTTCTCAGTCGGGAAATGATTTTTCACGTGCGGTGCCGGTGATGATGCTTCTTACGTCCGTTTCGGAGAACCAGAGGACAAGTATTTGAAAATGAGGCACCGAAATCTGCGTTCGGATTCGGTTCTAGTACATACCGG
>NW_015506993.1:110066-116867 GCF_001515645.1 Sinocyclocheilus grahami
GGAAAAAACGCGGACTTGGCAACCCTGCATCCCACAAGAGCTACCGGAGTCAGCTTTGACTGATCACAGGTGGAGAATAAGGAGAGATGACTGACAAGACCATGCTGGAGTATTTGCTGCTCCACAGATCCTGAGCTCATTGATAAATATCTGATCTTGTAAGATGTGCTCCCTTTACACCGAGTGTCGAAATCGAAAGTGAAAGTAAACGGCGCAAACGCTCATTCAGAAGAGATTTAAATACACCTCATCCTGAGAGCGGCTCCCTGATGCGCCAAAATATACAATGTTAGAATGTTTAAAGGAGTGGACACGAAAATAGCGGGAGCGAAACACATGTTGCGGGAGCAGGCGGCTATAGTCAGAGATTCAGCCGGAGCGAGATTAAGAAAACAGCTGAATCCCGGACACTTTGGGCAATTAAGAAATCCCGGCCGGACGCATTTTTGTAGGTTCAAAAAGAGGACATGTCCAGGGAAAAGAGGACGTATGGTCACCCTAATTTATTGCTAATCGATGTATTCTTTTTAAAGTAGCCTATAAACACATTTTCTGCCTCATTCTGTGACGAGAAGCCTCATCAGATCACAGAAGGAAGCATCTGACTGGTGTTGTGGAGTAAAAAGGTTATAATGTTCTCTTGTGTTGGACAACAGGTTTAGAAATGTGAATATAAGGGAGGTTTAGCTTTAGGCGTTTTAATTTAAGCATGTTTAGCTTGGTTAACGGTATCTACCTGCTGGCATCAGAGCAAGTGTAATTACTGCATTCACGTGCTCCTCGGATGCTCTCGTTTCCCGAGTTGTGCTTTTAAGTCGGAATGTGAAAACAACATGGACACTCTCGCTACTGCAAAGATGTGCTGGATTTGTATTATTAGAGCTTTCCGACTTGAGTTCACGTGCATTTTCTCAGTCGGGAAATGATTTTTCACGTGCGGTGCCGGTGATGATGCTTCTTACGTCCGTTTCGGAGAACCAGAGGACAAGTATTTGAAAATGAGGCACCGAAATCTGCGTTCGGATACGGTTCTAGTACATACCGGGTACATAGGTTACCATATTGGTACCGGGTTTCGGTACCCAACCCTACTAATATAACGCTACAATTATCATTAAAGTTATCGTTTCAGTTATTGTTAGTTATAGTTGCCGTTAACATTATAGTTACTGTTATAGTTATCACTATAGGTATTATTACAGTTAAAATGTTATTACTAAAGATACAGTTAGCATTAGTTATAGTTATCGTTGAAGTTATCATTATAGTTATCGTTACAATTATCATTATTGTTATTGATACACTTACTGTTTCAGTTATTTTTAGTGATACTTATAAAGGTGTCATATTTTTGTTATAGTTATCATTATAGATGTTACAGTTATCATTATAGCTCGTTATAGTTGATGTGAACCGGTCTTAAGAGGTTTTGTTTAATTAACTAACATTAACTACAGTGGTGTGAAAAAGTGTTGGTCCCCTTCCTGATTTCTTATTTTTTTGCATGTTTGTCACACTTTAATGTTTCGGATCATCAAACAAATTTAAATATTAGTCAAAGATAATGCAAGTGAACACAACATGCAGTTTTTAAATGAAGGTTTTCCTTTTTCTAAGGGAAAACAAAATCCAAAACTACATGGCCCTGTGTGAAGAAGTGTTTGCCCCCTAAACCTAATAACTGGTTGGGCCACCCTTAGCAGCAACAACTGCAATCAAGCGTTTGCGATAACTTGCAATGAGTCTGTTAGATTTTGTTTTCCCTTAATAATAAAAACCTTCATTTAAAAACGGCATGCTGTGTTTACTTGTGTTATCTTTGACTAATATTTAAATTTGTTTGATGATCTGAAACATTAAAGTGTGACAAACATGCAAAAAAATAAGAAATCAGGAAGGGGGCACACTTTTTCACACCGCTGTACATGCAACAGCAAACATGTCTAACGAAGCAGATGCTGCATTTATGAGCTTTATGTGAAGCTGTATGAAAAGAGTGTTTATATAATCATTAACAGAACATTCACGTGTGTGTGTGTGTGTGTGGCTAAAGCACCTCTTCATCTCTGTCTAACAGAGTGACGCACAAGCTTTAAGCTCAACACACACACACTGGCAAAATGACAACGTTCTCCTCTCAACAGCAGCCGTCCTTTCCTCACACACACACACACACACACACACACACACACACACACACACACACACAGGATAAAAGCGGTTTTCGTCTTGGAACTCTGCCGTGCAGACCATTTTTGCCCAGTCTCTTTCTTATGGTGGAGTCATGAACACTGACCTTAACTGGGGCAAGTGAGGCCTGCAGTTCTTTGGATGTTGTTGTGGGGTCTTTTGTGACCTCTTGGATGAGTCGTCGCTGTGCTCTTGGGGTAATTTTGGTCGGCCAGCCACTCCTGGGAAGGTTGTCCACTGTTCCATGTTTTTGCCATTTGTGAATAATGGCTCTCACTGTGGTTCGCTGGAGTCCCAAAGCTTTAGAAATGGCTTTATAACCTTTTCCAGACTGATAGATCTCAATTACTTTTTCTCATTTGTTTCTGAATTTCTTTGGATCTCTGCATGATGTCTAGCTTTTGAGGATCTTTTGGTCTACTTCACTTTGTCAGGCAGGTCCTATTTAAGAGATTTCTTGATTGCGAACAGGTGTGGCAGTAATCAGGCCTGGGTGTGGCTAGAGAAATTGAACTCAGGTGTGATAAACCACAGTTTTAACAGGGGGGCAAACACTTCTTCACACAGGGCCATGTAGTTTTGGATTTTGTTTTCCCTTAATAATAAAAACCTTCATTTAAAAACGGCATGCTGTGTTTACTTGTGTTATCTTTGACTAATATTTAAATTTGTTTGATGATCTGAAACATTAAAGTGTGACAAACATGCAAAAAAATAAGAAATCAGGAAGGGGGCACACTTTTTCACACCGCTGTACATGCAACAGCAAACATGTCTAACGAAGCAGATGCTGCATTTATGAGCTTTATGTGAAGCTGTATGAAAAGAGTGTTTATATAATCATTAACAGAACATTCACGTGTGTGTGTGTGTGTGTGGCTAAAGCACCTCTTCATCTCTGTCTAACAGAGTGACGCACAAGCTTTAAGCTCAACACACACACACTGGCAAAATGACAACGTTCTCCTCTCAACAGCAGCCGTCCTTTCCTCACACACACACACACACACACACACACACACACACACACACACACACACAGGATAAAACACAAATGACCCAAACTTTCATTAAAGTGTGTGAAATGAGAGCTTATCAACAGCTCTGAAGATCCTCCATTTGCAGCTCTGGTCTGGCTAACGCCGCGCCATTTTGAGCGAAGCACAACGGCATGATGGTTATGTAAATCACCAGAGCGCTTCACAAGCTCAAATACAGCCGTGATTCAGCGTTTGTGTGTGTGTGTGTGTGTGCATGATATTTGTGCTTTCTTGAGCTGCAAAAATGCACGTGTGAGAGTCAAAGCGTGAGCTTTTCCTTCCAACAAAGACGGAAAATCAAACTAGCTGAGCAGGGGAATGTACGCCACTGCAGAGCCTAGTGTGGAATTCTGGGATATGTGCAGAGCCCCCCCCCCTCCTCCCGCCGGCGCAGGATTGAAGGAAGAAAGTAGGTCACGTTCAGATCGAACACAAACAAACCAACTTACAAATCAAAGTCTGTTTACTGGCGATACTGCGGTAAAGTGCTCCGATCCAGCGGCTCGTCTAATTTAACCGGGGAAAAGTTCAGCTGCGGAAAAAACACACACACACACACACACTCAACACACACACACTCAAAACACACACACACACACTCAACACACACACACACTCAACACACACACACACACAACACAACACACACACACACAACACAAAATAAAGCTGCTTTTCAAAATATACACTGTTGTTGCATTCCCACTAGGACTGGACGATATGACCTAAAATCAAAACCTCGATTAATTGAACACTTTACCTTTACGATTATTTTATTTGTTATTTTTATACACACTACCGGTCAAAAGTTTTGGGATCAGTAAGACTTGTAATGTGTTTTAAAGAAGTCTCTTCTGCTCACACACACACACAACACACACACACACTCAACACACACACACACACAACACACACACACACAACACAACACACTCAACACACACAACACAAAATAAAGCTGCTTTTCAAAATATACACTGTTGTTGCATTCACACTAGGACTGGACGATATGACCTAAAATCAAAACCTCGATTAATTGAACACTTTACCTTTACGATTATTTTATTTGTTATTTTTATACACACTACCGGTCAAAAGTTTTGGGATCAGTAAGACTTGTAATGTGTTTTAAAGAAGTCTCTTCTGCTCATCACGGCTGCATTTATTTGATCAAAAATACAGAAAAAAACAGTAATCTCGCAAAATGTTATTACAATATAAAATAATGGTTTCTATTTTAATATGCTTTAAAATATAATGTATTTCTGTGATGCGCAGCTGTATTTTCAGCATCATTCCTCCAGTCTTCAGTGCCACATGATCTTCAGAAATCAGTATAATATGCTGATTTATTATTATTATTATCAACAGTTGTGCTGCTTCATATTTTTTTTGGAAACTGCGATAATTTTTCAGGATTCCTTGATGAATACAAATTTAAAAAGAACAGCATTTATTCAAAATATAAATATTTTCTAACCAAATAAATCTTTGCTATCACTTCTTAACAATTGAACACATCCCTGCTGAATAAAAGTTTGAATGTCTTTCAAAAAAAGAAAGAATAAAAATGTACTGACCCCAGACTTTTGAACGGTAGAGTATATTGTTAGAAAATATTTATATTTTGAATAAATGCTCTTCTTTTTAACTTTTTATTCATCAAAGAATCCTGAAAAAAACATCACAGTTTATTCGCTATAGTTTAGAAAATGGTAATAAAATATGAGTTAAAGTGTGTCAGAACAAATTCATCTTGATAATCTCAGTAACTTTGATAGAAAAGTATGCAACAAAACATGCTCCGGTCAAAGTGTCAAATCTCATTTTTACTGTTAGTCCACTGTATGAAGAATATTTGGGTGTAATATGTCAAAGTTTACTTTATTTTGCTCTCCTCACTTACAGAAATGAACTATAATGTCCTGCACCCACTAGTACTGTAATACTGTAGTAACTCTATATATATATATAATTTTTTTCTCCCTCATAGTTTAATAAAGGTTTGTACTATAAATATACTCAACTATTAAAGGTGGGATGTTTTGTTTCTAATAAAAGTGCATTTCTTATCTTTGTGATTTTAAGATAATTGAAGGAAGCAAACAAGCAAACAATATTTGTTGAATATTTCGAACAATTGAAATCAAATCACACGTTGCTCGAAATGAAGGCATCTTATGAAAATATGAAAAAATCAGTTTTACTGTAAAAAGCAAGTTTCCAAATTTTTTTGAAAATAACAAATTTTTGCAAACAAAATAAATGAATATTGCCATGTCATACTGTACAATTATAACAAGCACAGTTTTTGCTTTTATGCATATTAATCTTGTTTCATAATTTAAAAAATATATATTTTTACTGTAAACAGACAATTTTCATTTTAGTTAAAGTTTTAGTAATTTTGTTGCGTTTTCAGTTTTAGTTGCATGCACCTATTAAACTATTTTTAAAACATGTTTGTTTGTCATGTTTACCAGTAAACATCTTTAAAATAAATTCTGAAAGCAAGATTAATATGCATTAAAAACAAAACTGTTATTGCATCTAATTTTATAACGGTTATATACTATTCTGCTATTTAATAATATATTAATGATACTAAAATAACACTGTCTGCAGGATTTCTTAATTTTCTCGCAATAAAATTTAATTAACATGATAAATAAATATGAATGAAATTTGATATATAAATACGGTAAGTGCTACAATCTACACTAATACCACATAGTATCTTGTTTTGTTTTGTTTGTATAAGCCTCGATAAATGCTATTAGATTATGCTAATGTGGTAAGAAAAATAAACTTAACTCGGTTGTACAATGAAATGCAGTTTGTGTCAGGTTAAGATAAAACTTAACCTGGTTAAGAGTGTTTTGCACAGATTTGCACCTAAAGTACATTTAGCCTATCCTGTTTTAGAGATGCTGAACTGTGCTGTTTTCAGTAAAATGTGAGAAACCGTGCACAAATAAAGCAGCATTAAAGCGTAATGCATCCAGCAGGTGTTTCATTTTGTGGGAAAGATCAGCTAACCTGGTTAAACGGCCGTAACCAGATCTGTTTAACACGTTTAATTCACATGCATCTGATACAGAGGAATATAGTGCTCATCTGAGCATCTTCATTTAGTTTCAGTTGAAGCACTAACCTATTAAAAACTATAGATACATATGTTTAAAAAAATACCAAATTACTAAAACGTTAAAATGAAAACAAATAAAAATATTAACTAAGGTATTGTAGTATATCATTTTATAACTATATACTATTATAATGATTCTAAAAAAAAAACACTGTTTGTAGGTTTTCTTAATTTTCTAGCAATACAATTTAAGAAAGAATAAATAATCAAGAATGAAATCGAGAAATCCGAAACATTTATATAATAATTACTAGAGAAAGCATTTCATATTTTGAAAACCAAAGCATAACAGCGAGAGACAAACGGACAGACAGGCGTGTAACTGCGTCATTCCCAGACACACACACACAGGGATACACTGGTGTGTGTGTGTGTGTGTGTGTGTGTGTGTGTGTGTATGTGTGTGTGTGTGAGTGTGTATGG
>NW_015506993.1:117038-122692 GCF_001515645.1 Sinocyclocheilus grahami
CACACACACACACACACACACACACACACACACACACACACACACACACAGGATAAAACACAAATGACCCAAACTTTCATTAAAGTGTGTGAAATGAGAGCTTATCAACAGCTCTGAAGATCCTCCATTTGCAGCTCTGGTCTGGCTAACGCCGCGCCATTTTGAGCGAAGCACAACGGCATGATGGTTATGTAAATCACCAGAGCGCTTCACAAGCTCAAATACAGCCGTGATTCAGCGTTTGTGTGTGTGTGTGTGTGCATGATATTTGTGCATTCTTGAGCTGCAAAAATGCACGTGTGAGAGTCAAAGCGTGAGCTTTTCCTTCCAACAAAGACGGAAAATCAAACTAGCTGAGCAGGGGAATGTACGCCACTGCAGAGCCTAGTGTGGAATTCTGGGATATGTGCAGAGCCCCCCCCCCTCCTCCCGCCGGCGCAGGATTGAAGGAAGAAAGTAGGTCACGTTCAGATCGAACACAAACAAACCAACTTACAAATCAAAGTCTGTTTACTGGCGATACTGCGGTAAAGTGCTCCGATCCAGCGGCTCGTCTAATTTAACCGGGGAAAAGTTCAGCTGCGGAAAAAACACACACACACACACACACTCAACACACACACACTCAAAACACACACACACACACTCAACACACACACACACTCAACACACACACACACTCAACACACACACACACTCAACACACACACACACTCAACACACACACACACTCAACACACACACACACTCAACACACACACACACTCAACACACACACACACTCAACACACACACACACTCAACACACACACACACACAACACAACACACACACACACAACACAAAATAAAGCTGCTTTTCAAAATATACACTGTTGTTGCATTCCCACTAGGACTGGACGATATGACCTAAAATCAAAACCTCGATTAATTGAACACTTTACCTTTACGATTATTTTATTTGTTATTTTTATACACACTACCGGTCAAAAGTTTTGGGATCAGTAAGACTTGTAATGTGTTTTAAAGAAGTCTCTTCTGCTCATCACGGCTGCATTTATTTGATCAAAAATACAGAAAAAAACAGTAATCTCGCAAAATGTTATTACAATATAAAATAATGGTTTCTATTTTAATATGCTTTAAAATATAATGTATTTCTGTGATGCGCAGCTGTATTTTCAGCATCATTCCTCCAGTCTTCAGTGTCACATGATCTTCAGAAATCACTATAATATGCTGATTTATTATTATTATTATCAACAGTTGTGCTGCTTCATATTTTTTTTGGAAACTGCGATAATTTTTCAGGGTTCCTTGATGAATACAAATTTAAAAAGAACAGCATTTATTCAAAATATAAATATTTTCTAACCAAATAAATCTTTGCTATCACTTCTTAACAATTGAACACATCCCTGCTGAATAAAAGTTTGAATGTCTTTCAAAAAAAGAAAGAATAAAAATGTACTGACCCCAGACTTTTGAACGGTAGAGTATATTGTTAGAAAATATTTATATTTTGAATAAATGCTCTTCTTTTTAACTTTTTATTCATCAAAGAATCCTGAAAAAAACATCACAGTTTATTCGCTATAGTTTAGAAAATGGTAATAAAATATGAGTTAAAGTGTGTCAGAACAAATTCATCTTGATAATCTCAGTAACTTTGATAGAAAAGTATGCAACAAAACATGCTCCGGTCAAAGTGTCAAATCTCATTTTTACTGTTAGTCCACTGTATGAAGAATATTTGGGTGTAATATGTCAAAGTTTACTTTATTTTGCTCTCCTCACTTACAGAAATGAACTATAATGTCCTGCACCCACTAGTACTGTAATACTGTAGTAACTCTATATATATATATAATTTTTTTCTCCCTCATAGTTTAATAAAGGTTTGTACTATAAATATACTCAACTATTAAAGGTGGGATGTTTTGTTTCTAATAAAAGTGCATTTCTTATCTTTGTGATTTTAAGATAATTGAAGGAAGCAAACAATTTATGGTTATTTGTTGAATATTTCGAACAATTGAAATCAAATCACACGTTGCTCGAAATGAAGGCATCTTATGAAAAAAGTCACATTTCAGTTTTACTGTAAAAAGCAAGTTTCCAAATTTTTTTGAAAATAACTAATTTTTGCAAACAAAATAAATGAATATTGCCATGTCATACTGTACAATTATAACAAGCACAGTTTTTGCTTTTATGCATATTAATCTTGTTTCATAATTTAAAAAATATATATTTTTACTGTAAACAGACAATTTTCATTTTACTTAAAGTTTTAGTAATTTTGTTGCGTTTTCGGTTTTAGTTGCATGCACCTATTAAACTATTTTTAAAACATGTTTGTTTGTCATGTTTACCAGTAAACATCTTTAAAATAAATTCTGAAAGCAAGATTAATATGCATTAAAAACAAAACTGTTATTGCATCTAATTTTATAACGGTTATATACTATTCTGCTATTTAATAATATATTAATGATACTAAAATAACACTGTCTGCAGGATTTCTTAATTTTCTCGCAATAAAATTTAATTAACATGATAAATAAATATGAATGAAATTTGATATATAAATACGGTAAGTGCTACAATCTACACTAATACCACATAGTATCTTGTTTTGTTTTGTTTGTATAAGCCTCGATAAATGCTATTAGATTATGCTAATGTGGTAAGAAAAATAAACTTAACTCGGTTGTACAATGAAATGCAGTTTGTGTCAGGTTAAGATAAAACTTAACCTGGTTAAGAGTGTTTTGCACAGATTTGCACCTAAAGTACATTTAGCCTATCCTGTTTTAGAGATGCTGAACTGTGCTGTTTTCAGTCAAATGTGAGAAACCGTGCACAAATAAAGCAGCATTAAAGCGTAATGCATCCAGCAGGTGTTTCATTTTGTGGGAAAGATCAGCTAACCTGGTTAAACGGCCGTAACCAGATCTGTTTAACACGTTTAATTCACATGCATCTGATACAGAGGAATATAGTGCTCATCTGAGCATCTTCATTTAGTTTCAGTTGAAGCACTAACCTATTAAAAACTATAGATACATATGTTTAAAAAAATACCAAATTACTAAAACGTTAAAATGAAAACAAATAAAAATATTAACTAAGGTATTGTAGTATATCATTTTATAACTATATACTATTATAATGATTCTAAAAAAAAAACACTGTTTGTAGGTTTTCTTAATTTTCTAGCAATACAATTTAAGAAAGAATAAATAATCAAGAATGAAATCGAGAAATCCGAAACATTTATATAATAATTACTAGAGAAAGCATTTCATATTTTGAAAACCAAAGCATAACAGCGAGAGACAAACGGACAGACAGGCGTGTAACTGCGTCATTCCCAGACACACACACACAGGGATACACTGGTGTCTCACACAAACACACACTCGTCTGGAACGACTCGGTCAAAAACACAACACGTCTGTGATTCTTCATGCTCTGAATCAGACTCCCTGTCAAACAGATGAAGGTTTTTCTCCATCAGTAACGATTTCCTCCAGGCCTCGCGCTAAACCAGACCAGCAGCCCAAGATGGCCACCGTGAAGAAAACACTCGCTAGACGACAGACGCGCTCAAACACAGCAGCACAGGGTTACTCTGGAGCAGTGTAGAGTTAAAAACCTTCATCTCAGGCTGCGTGAAAAACCCACATCATTTAAAGCACATTCATTCCACACGGCCCGAGCCATCTATAGAATATTTATGATATATTTGTTATGATTTTGTGTGAAAATCATAATGATTTTAATGTGCTTTTACTTAAAAAAAAAAAAAACTATATATACATATTTAAATCATTAAAAAAGACAAAAAACATAGCAAAATTACTAAAACTTAAGTTAAACTTAAAATAAAATTGAAAAATAAACAAAATGTTTTAGCATATATCATAGTATAGCAACTATTAAAAAATCACAATGATTGTGTGTGTCTGTGAGTGTGTGTGTGTATGAGTGTGTGTGTGAGTGTGTGTGTGTGAGTGTGTATGAGTGAGTTTGTACAGTAAAAAAACCATTACACCTATGAATCCCCAAAATTCACAAAAACTAACCTGAGTGTGTGTGTGTGTGTGTGTGTGTGTGTGTGTGTGTGTCTATCTATCTACCCACCTATCTATCATCTCCATTCGTTCCATTGTTCTGTCATTCTATCTAACCATCCATCCGACTATCATTGAGTCCTCATTTGCACTGAGAATACAGAAGAGCACATTTTTCTGATGGCTTTGGTTTGATACTTTTTAAGAGCAATAACCCTCCCTTGGCACTGAGCGAATTGAATAAAACATCTCTGGAAAAGGATTTTAAAAAGCATCAAATCCCATGTCAAACATGCACCGACACCATCCAATGCTGCCACCTAGTGGTTCACATTAATCTGTAGCTGCCTTGTGGAAATGTCAGCCGTTGTGTGTGTGTGTGTGTGTGTGTGTGTGTGTGTGTGTAGTAGTAAGGCTGTCCTCGACTAAGGATTTTTCTGGTAGACTAGTAGTCGTTCATTTGAAGCATTAGGCGACTAATCGCACGTTTATTAACAAGCCATTTAAATCATTATAATGGCCTATCATTATAAAAACATTATTAGGCCTACAAAGCCTAATAAGCACTCAAGGGCACGCATAAAGCTTTCCACAGTGCACCAACAGAAGAAATTATTATGAATGTGTCATGGAAAAACAGTAAGGAGACTGCATTAACATTTTAATATTTTGATAAACTAGTGCTTTCTTTGTTCTCGGTTTAAGAGATGAAGTCGGCGACACTGACACTGACTCGTCATCTCCGCAGTAGTGGAAGATCCTGTATGCGTTTCACACGGATTACATAATCTGAGAATATTTGTCTTCCATTTGAATTGTTTCATTTGAAAGTAGACATTTCACTCTCTATAGATATATATTTTGAATGTCTGTAAGGTAAAGATATAGGCTACACAGAGTTTCGCGCTCAAGTTCACAGAGACCGAGACGGCAGAAAGCGCATCATGTTTGCTTTCATTATTTTACAAAAGCGCAGTATTGTGCTCACACAAATACACACACAAATAAACGTAGAATCTTTACCGATTCGAAAGATGTATTACATTTATCTGTTTTTTAAGAGCAAGTGAGCGCAGCTGCGCCTCCATCTGTCCTGCAGTGAGCTACTGCTCAGCTCCACACTCCTCACAGACACAAGAGCGCACGTTTCTCTAGGTTAACATTAGATTGAGCTGCCATGTAAAGTTGCTATTACTTACATATTTCAGATGATAAGCCATATTTAAGGTTGATGAATGATAGACGAGCGTTTGGACGTCCTGCCTGATGTACTGTATTTCTGTAGACCAGCCGTTAACGATCTGTTAGTCACTGACTGCGTGACTTCGTCTGTGGATTTATTTTTTCTGAAACTAAGCGACTAATAAAATTTTGGTCGACCAAGCATCTTCTGGTCATCTAACGATTAGTTGACTATTAGGGGGCAGCCCTACAGTGTGTGTGTGTGTGTGTGTGTGTGTGTACGTGTTTTTGTGACAAATGAGGACATAAATGTGTATAATGACAAAGGTATGACAGGTATTACAAGATTACAAGGACTTTTCAGGACATTACCCCATGTCCCCACTTTTCAAAA
>NW_015506993.1:124528-133965 GCF_001515645.1 Sinocyclocheilus grahami
TTTTTGTGTTTGTGTGTGTGTGGGTGTGTGTGTGTGTGTGTGTGTGTGTGTGTGTGTGTGTGTGTGAGAGTCTGTGAGTGTGTGTGTGTGTGTGTGTGTGTGTGTGTGTGTGTGTGTGTGTGTGTGTAGTAGTAAGGCTGTCCTCGACTAAGGATTTTTCTGGTAGACTAGTAGTCGTTCATTTGAAGCATTAGGCGACTAATCGCACGTTTATTAACAAGCCATTTAAATCATTATAATGGCCTATCATTATAAAAACATTATTAGGCCTACAAAGCCTAATAAGCACTCAAGGGCACGCATAAAGCTTTCCACAGTGCACCAACAGAAGAAATTATTATGAATGTGTCATGGAAAAACAGTAAGGAGACTGCATTAACATTTTAATATTTTGATAAACTAGTGCTTTCTTTGTTCTCGGTTTAAGAGATGAAGTCGGCGACACTGACACTGACTCGTCATCTCCGCAGTAGTGGAAGATCCTGTATGCGTTTCACACGGATTACATAATCTGAGAATATTTGTCTTCCATTTGAATTGTTTCATTTGAAAGTAGACATTTCACTCTCTATAGATATATATTTTGAATGTCTGTAAGGTAAAGATATAGGCTACACAGAGTTTCGCGCTCAAGTTCACAGAGACCGAGACGGCAGAAAGCGCATCATGTTTGCTTTCATTATTTTACAAAAGCGCAGTATTGTGCTCACACAAATACACACACAAATAAACGTAGAATCTTTACCGATTCGAAAGATGTATTACATTTATCTGTTTTTTAAGAGCAAGTGAGCGCAGCTGCGCCTCCATCTGTCCTGCAGTGAGCTACTGCTCAGCTCCACACTCCTCACAGACACAAGAGCGCACGTTTCTCTAGGTTAACATTAGATTGAGCTGCCATGTAAAGTTGCTATTACTTACATATTTCAGATGATAAGCCATATTTAAGGTTGATGAATGATAGACGAGCGTTTGGACGTCCTGCCTGATGTACTGTATTTCTGTAGACCAGCCGTTAACGATCTGTTAGTCACTGACTGCGTGACTTCGTCTGTGGATTTATTTTTTCTGAAACTAAGCGACTAATAAAATTTTGGTCGACCAAGCATCTTCTGGTCATCTAACGATTAGTTGACTATTAAGGGGCAGCCCTACAGTGTGTGTGTGTGTGTGTGTGTGTGTGTACGTGTTTTTGTGACAAATGAGGACATAAATGTGTATAATGACAAAGGTATGACAGGTATTACAAGGAGAAGGTGACTTTTCAGGACATTACCCCATGTCCCCACTTTTCAAAACGCTTATAAATCACACAGAATGGAGTGTATTGAAAATCTGCATTGAAAAAATAGCACAAAGTCTCCTGTGAGGGGTAGGTTTAGGGGTAGGGTTGGTGTAGGGCAATAGAATATACGGTCTGTACAGTATAAAAACCATTACGCCTATGGAGAGTCCCCACTTTTCACAAAAACAAACCTGTGTGTGTGTGTGTGTGTGTGTTAGAGTGAGTGAGTTACCTGTGAGCGCCAGCAGCAGCACACACACACAGATGAGGACACACACACATGGCAGCAGGATGAAGAGCAGCAGTCGCAGATGTTTTCCGCAGCGCTGCGTGTGTGTGAACGCTTCACCCATGATGAGCTCATCTGACACACACACACACACACACACACACACACACACACAGACACACACACACACACACACACACACACACACACACAGACACACACACACACACACACACACACACACACTGGTGTAAATGTTGATTGAGAGTGATTGTAGGCATGTATTGTCATATGTGTGAGCTTCGGGAAACTCTTCACCTTTGCCTGTTTGTCTTTGGATGTTTTTTTTCTGCCAGGATCAAGGAAAAGAGAGAAACCTACATCTATGACCACCCAAACACGGAAGTAACCAGGACACACCCGGAGTCATAAACTGTGGCAAAGGGCCAAAACTTTGGATCATACGCAGATAGAGAAACAATACCTGAAGCACAATTCCTGGTAAATGAGCAATAGTACAAAAGGAAGGCGTAATAAACATAATAGTGGAAGAAAGAATGATGGGGATATGTGTAATAAAGTTTACTCCCCATCTGACATGGTTTACTATAGTAAAACAAACTGTCTTTACGGTAATCAAGGCTTTTAAGTGACCTAAATACTTTTACACACAATTACACTAGCCATAAAAACCTTCTCATAATATAATAGAACTAATATTGATTTATTTTATATAATTTAAAAAACATTTGACATATTATTCATAGAGTTATACTAGTTAAGTCACACATACCCCTGAATAGTGAGTTATACTAGTTAAGACGTATGTGTCCCTGCAGCACAGAAGCAGTGTTGAGTCGCTGGGGGATATTTGTAGCAATAGCCAACAATACATTGTATGGGTCACAATTATACATTTCTCTTTTATGCCAAAAATCATTAGGATATTAAGTAAAGATCATGTTCCATGAAGATATTTTGTAAATGTCCTACCGTAAATATATCAAAACTTAATGTTTGATTAGTAATATGCATTGCTAAGAACTTCATTTGAACAACTTTAAAGATGATTTTCTCAATATTTAGATTTTTTTGCACCCTCAGATTCCAGATTTTCTAATATTGTGCTATCCTAACAAACCATACATCAATGTTAAGCTCATTTATTCAGCTTTCAGATGATGCATACATCTCAATTTCCAAAAATGGACCCTCGTGGCAGGTTCAGTGCTCCAGGCTCGTGTTTACATCTGAACATGTGCGTGAACGCGCCTGACATCCAGCTGTCAGTCAGAGCTGCGCGCGCGCGGAGGGGCGGGAGCGAGCGTAACGGACGCGCACCAGTGGGTCGCGCGCGGCTCCGAGCAGGAAGTTTTCTGGATGAATCCGGATCAGACGCGCGTCTCACCTGCTTCCCGCGGTAGAAGAGCCGCTGCTGCTCCGGCTTCACCTGGAAGATGTCGCGGATCTTCACGCGCAGACACTCGATCTTCGTGAGGCGCGACAGATCCTCCACCGTCCGCGTCTCTTTGCCGTCGATCGTCCGGATCTGGATCCACATCGTCGCTCCGCGCCAGCCGACCGACGAGCGTCAAACACGAGCGAGCGAGCGACGCGCTCCTCTGCGGGGGAAACGCGCGTCACGCCAAGTCTCGCGAGGAGTGGGGAAATCTCGCGAAATGTAAACACGCGGGGGGAACGGGGCTTTTAAAGAGACAGAGACGCTTAAAAAACATTCCAAAGAGAATTTAGAGAAAAACTGTACAAGTAAGATTAATATGAGTGACTAAGAAAATTAACGAGATCAAAATTAATAATTAGGAAAAAACTGATTTAAATAAATGCATGCATTTGAATAATTTAATTTATTTATTATTTAGTCATTTATCAGACGCTTTTATGCATTAAAACTCAAAACTTTATAAATACTGCCTATACACATTTTAAAAATAAATTAAATAAAAATGACAAATGCATACAACAAAATTTCAAAATTTAAATTTAAATGAAAAACTAAAAATAAAGCTACAAATATACATGTGTGCGCGTGTACAACCATAAACACATGCGTATATACTGTATACACACATTTATAAATTCAATATATATATTATTTCATGCCCATTTAGTTTGTTCAAGTATTAAAATAACTTCAGACATAATTTAACTCAAATTTAAATACACACACATGCTAAAATAACAACAACTTACTGACGCGTAGTAAGAAATGGTTAATAGTAAGAAATAGGAAAGAGGAGACAAAGCGGGGGAAACGCGCGTCACGCCAAGTCTCGCGAGGAGTGGGGAAATCTCGCGAAATGTAAACACGCGGGGGGAACGGGGCTTTTAAAGAGACAGAGACGCTTAAAAAACATTCCAAAGAGAATTTAGAGAAAAACTGTACAAGTAAGATTAATATGAGTGACTAAGAAAATTAACGAGATCAAAATTAATAATTAGGAAAAAACTGATTTAAATAAATGCATGCATTTGAATAATTTAATTTATTTATTATTTAGTCATTTATCAGACGCTTTTATGCATTAAAACTCAAAACTTTATAAATACTGCCTATACACATTTTAAAAATGACAAATGCATACAACAAAATTTCAAAATTTAAATGAAAAACTAAAAATAAAGCTACAAATATACACGTGTGCGCGTGTACAACCATAAACACATGCGTATATACTGTATACACACATTTATAAATTCAATATATATATTATTTCATGCCCATTTAGTTTGTTCAAGTATTAAAATAACTTCAGACATAATTTAACTCAAATTTAAATACACACACATGCTAAAATAACAACAACTTACTGACGCGTAGTAAGAAATGGTTAATAGTAAGAAATAGGAAAGAGGAGACAAAAAGCGATACTTATCTAATAGTAATAATTAGCAATTGGATTAAAATAAATGAATTATATTATATATGAATCATAGAATGACTAAATAGCTCACATAAAACGATGGAAAATCTCGCGAAATGTAAATGCGCCGGGGATTTAAAGAGACAGAGACGCTTTAAAAACACTCGAGAAGTTTAGAGAAAACTACAAATAAGATTCATATGAGGGAATAAGAAAATTAATAAATACTATAAAAAAAATAACAGATTTACATAATAGCAATTCGATTAAAATTAATTATATTATAACATTTTATGATCACATAGATTAAATTAAATACAATAAAATAAAAACATGATGGAAAATCTCGTGGAATATTAATAGATGCTGAAAACGGTGCTTTTATAATTTAAAATAATTTATTAATTTGATATTAACTAGATTGTAATGCGTGTCAACCTTTCCGAGTTGTCTGTAAATGCTTAACTATTTTAAACCTTAAACTATTTCAAACAGCAGTTCTTCTCGATTTTATCATTATTCTTTAATTATTAATTATATTTATCATTAAAATAATTATATAAATGTATTAAAATACTATATTACTTAATGATTAATAATAATGAACAATTAACTATTATCTTATTAATTTATAATGACTTATTTTCCGTAATTATCGTTCATGTCGTTTTTTGAGCTCGTATTAATAGAGAGATTATGATACGTTTGTCTTTCAGTGAATAAAAAGCAATATTCATAACCCGCATTGATCTCAGAATCGCCAGGAAGGGTTTTGTTTTGGTGTTCATCATAATTATTTCATGCATATGTGGAGGAAATTCTCTTTTGGATAAACGCTGATGGTTGCGGTCCTCTGCTGGAGATATTAACCATTTATGAATTTGCATAAAATGTGTTTTATACGTTACAGTACGTTTGGACTTATCTGAGGTTTTGTGAGTTTCTGCGTAAAAGCAGATTCTTTATTATATTAATAAATGTGACGAATAATATTTAGTACTGAAATAAAATGGTAAAGGGGTCGTGACATGGATATGTTCCTTGAGATTTACTTGTAATGTTAATAAAAGTTTTTTGCACAAAAACAAGCAAATATGTGGGAAAAATACGACGCGGGTGGGCGGGGCCTAAGTCGACGGCTTGCTCTGGAGGCGTGTTTATGCAAATGTTTGTGCTCGGGTGACGTCACCTTGCCCCTCGGATCCAAACGAGCCGTTTTTGGAGCTCGATTAAATAAACGCTTCGTTTATAACGCGGACGGACGGCGGTGTTTTAAGCTATGAAACTTGCGGGATGTTTTAATGGTACAAAGACCTCTTATATTCCAAGGAAAGTTTGATTTCTCATGTCGTGACCCCTTTAATAATTAAATTAAAAAGTGTGCAATTACTTGGCATCTGTAATAAACGCATTAAGCAGCAAATAAATTAGATTACAATAAATACAGAATTAGAACAATTCAATTTAGATTAAATATCTTGCATTATTGACAAACTATTTTCCTGTTTTAGCTGCCGAGACGCGATCTGTGCTGTATAAAGTGCTGTATAAATAAAGAAAAACAAGACATTAAAGAGAATGAATAAACAAACTCAATTGCGTACGTGTGCAAATATATGTGACATGATAGAAAACGAAACCTTTCAAAGTAAATCTCATGTGGATGATAAAAAGGACACAACCCACGTCTGTCTTTAAATACTGTTTTTATTATCACAGAAGCTGTATATGTACCACTACAGATGAAGAACGAGGCTCCAAACGATGTGAAAAACTAACGATGGAGAGGAACGCGAGTAACAGCACAGCGACACGCAACGAGAGCCTAAACATGCTTCCGATATACAAAATCAAGACACGACAGCCGGAGGTAAAAGAGCTTTGGATGCGTCGCTTTAGTGTCCCATCGAGGCTTGTACCGGTCGAGTCGCATCCATCAATCGAGCACATGTTACCCGTTCATCCCCATTCAAAACAGGTCTAAAAAACAACAACAAAGCAGCACATTCCGAGGTAAGAACTGACCGTAAATGCTGAACAGAAGAGCAAAACCTGTGGCGAACACCTGCAAACACACCCAGGTTAAAAAAATTTATAAATACACTTCCATAATGTACTATGGCACACTCATTTTACGTCAGTGCCGCACACGCCTGACAGGAGGTCTGAGCAGAGTCTGACGTACCACGATCGTCCCGGTTCTTATAGAAGCAGACGAACACACTGACGACTTTCAGATGTTCTTCAGCAAACTCCAGCAGAGAGACGAAGCTGCAACAGTCAGACACCGACGCTCACAGATTAATACAGTAATCAAGAGCACTGAACTCCATCTGGCTGTTAGACGCCATGGGAGGAACCTAACATTCAGAAGGACAATTTTTACTATTTTATTAAGGCACATCTCTAGTTATTATTGTACTGTATATGTAATTGTGTATTTTAATCTAATTTGCATTATATATACACTTAAGTCAAGTCACCTTTATTTATATAGTGCTTTTAACAATACAGATTGTGTCAAAGCAACTGAACAGCATTAATTAGGAAAATAGTGTCAATAATGCAAAATGACAATAGTAAACACTCATTTTTTCTAATTATGTATTGCCAAAATTTTTATTTATTAATTTCAATCCCATTTTGTACATTTATTTTCATCTCATTTTATTTATATCATATTTGTAATGTTTTAATCAATATTTTATTTCAGTATCTCATTTTTATTTTATTGCACTGTTTATTTAATCTATTTCTTATTTATTTGAAAGTCATTTATTAATAGAGATATCGCTCTATTATTATACATTTAAATTCTCATGTTCACCACTAAATATTAAATATTTTACCTAACATTTTATTGATACCGTTTTTGTATTTAAATCTTATATTTAAATTAATAATCTTTTTTTTTTATTATTAATTCAGCCTAATTTGTATTAAATTATAAAAATTTGATAAAATATTTATTTAAATCTCATTTTTTTACCATTTATATAATGCAAGTAATACTTTATTTTTATTATATGTATTATTTGACTATTTTTTGGAATATTTTTTATTATTTTTATCATTTATTTTAATCTTTTATGTATTATCACTTTTCTTTTTTCCTCTAAACATTTCCACGGACCCCCAGCGCTCCCAGACCCCTGCGTCAGTTATTGTGTGTGGTTGCCGGGGTGTTGCTATGGTGTCGTGGGTGGTTGCCGGGGTGTTGCTATGGTGTCATGGGTGGTTGCCGGGGTGTTTGCTATGGTGTCGTGGGTGGTTGCCGGGGTGTTGCTATGGTGTCGTGTATGGTTGCTAGGCGCTCACCTCTCTTTGCTGCCCTCTGGAAACGATTCGCAGGGAATCTCCACGAACAGGCCGGGGCCCCGAAGCACCGCCTCCCATTTGATCGCCCGGGAAACGGTGGGCCGGCTCTGAAAGTGCAGTATCCGGGGGCGACCGGCCCCAGCGGGCTCTTCGGTCACAGTCAACTTCCTGTCCTGTGCAGCCAATCAGAAGACGAGCTGGTCATCACTTCATCGGTGCATGCTTGTGTTCTGTGCTTCTAGAACTCCTGTAGTTTGTGTGTTTGCCTGAATGAATGATGCGTTTCATTTCTGCCGTCCTCGGTTTAGAGTAATCATTTACTTCTATTTATTAATGGCTTTTGTTTACATAATATATGTGCGTGTACTGTGTATATTTATTATGTATATATAAATAAATAAACACATACAGGATATATTTTGAAAATATTTACATGTATATAGATTTATATTCTATATAAGTATTTAATATAAACAATTTTTCTGAAATATATACATGCATGTGTATGTATTTATATACATAAAAATACACAGTACACACATTATGTAAACAAACTTATTTTGCATGTGATTAATCGTTTGACAGCACTATAAATAATACAGTTAGATAAGAAACAACTTTCTAGAAACAATATTTTCATATATATTTATTGTATTTTTACAAAAATAAAAAGCACCTAAAATACACTAATTCCTATTATGCACCTGTGGTCTGTTCAAACAGGTTTCTAAGTCCTTCCAAAATAACAATGTATTTGACTTAAAAAAAAAAATATATAAAAAAAATAAAATATAAACTGACATTAAATCATCAACTAAATCACTCTTACCAAATGAACCGTCTCTGATGTAGGAAAAGGTCAGATAAATAGTGTGAACCTGCTGAGCATGCGGTGTGAGACGTGTGTGTGTTTCTGATCACATGACTGGTTACGACACGTCTGACGCACCGCAACACGCCGGCCTGCTGACAGTGTGCTGAAGGTTTGATTTTTACAACGCAAAACACACTGATGTTTACAGAGATGTGAGTGTTTCTGAGAACGCCGAACCCTTCTGAGGGCATTTACATTCTCAGAAGAGCATCTGACACCCGTGTTCTCACCGTCACCCGCTGGACCGTGAGCACTCCTTCTGTGTAGTGAGTAGTATGCTGTGTGTAGTATGTAGGGTGCAGTGTGTAGGGTGCAGTGTGTAGGGTGCAGGGTGCAGTATGTAGTAGGGATGCACAATATTATTGGACCGATATCGGAATCAGCCGATAAGGACTTTAAATGTAAAAAATATCGGCATCGGCCCGATATAAAAAATTGTGTCTTGCCGATAAGAGGAATACGTTAACTCAGGTTGTGCTAGCGATTAGATCACGTCAGCATTGTGGCTCATTCTTGAAGCAAAGTTTTGCCTGAATGGTGATTGGATTCACTGTTTTGGATTGCTGCATTTAAACCGACAATGCACGTACAGAATATCGGCAAAAATACAATATTGTGCATCCCTAGTGTGTAGGGTGCAGTGTGTAGGGTGCATTGTGTGGGGTGCAGTGTGCATTGTGTGTAGGATGCAGTGTACATTGTGTGGGGTGCAGTGTGTAGTATGTAGAGTGTAGAGTGCAGTGAGCATTGTGTGGGGTGCAGTATGCAGTGCGTGGGGTGCAGTGTCCATTGTGTGGGGTGCAGTGTCCATTGTGTGGGGTGCAGTGTCCATTGTGCGGGGTGCAGTGT
>NW_015506993.1:134180-134614 GCF_001515645.1 Sinocyclocheilus grahami
CATTGTGTGGGGTGCAGTGTCCATTGTGTGGGGTGCAGTGTGCATTGTGTGTAGGATGCAGTGTACATTGTGTGGGGTGATTGTGTGGGGTGCAGTGTGTAGTATGTAGAGTGTAGAGTGCAGTGAGCATTGTGTGGGGTGCAGTATGCAGTGCGTAGGGTGCAGTGTCCATTGTGTGGGGTGCAGTGTCCATTGTGTGGGGTGCAGTGTCCATTGTGTGGGGTGCAGTGTCCATTGTGTGGGGTGTAGTGTCCATTGTGTGGGGTGCAGTGTCCATTGTGTGGGGTGCAGTGTCCATTGTGTGGGGTGCAGTGTGCATTGTGTGTAGGATGCAGTGTACATTGTGTGGGGTGCAGTGTGTAGTATGTAGAGTGTAGAGTGCAGTGAGCATTGTGTGGGGGGCAGTATGCAGTGCGTAGGGGGCAGTGTTCATT
>NW_015506993.1:136172-137534 GCF_001515645.1 Sinocyclocheilus grahami
CATTGTGTGGGGTGCAGTGTCCATTGTGTGGGGTGTAGTGTCCATTGTGCGGGGTGCAGTGTCCATTGTGCGGGGTGCAGTGTCCAGTGTGCAGTGTGCATTGTGTGGGGTGCAGTGTGTGGGGTGTAGTGTGTAGTATGTAGAGTGTAGGGTGCAGTGAGCATTGTGTGGGTTGCAGTATGCAGCGTGTAGGGTGTGCAGACACTCACTGAGTACAGCTGCAGCGGTGCCGCTGTGGATGTGTGATCCCGTGCTCCGTTCCCTCGCCCACCTGGGATCTTCAGAGGTGGGTGAGGGGCATCAGGAACACCACAGAGGCCCTGGACCAGTGGTACTACTACAGCACAGCGACAGACTGAGGAGCACACAGAAATATACCATCACAGAAGCGTATCATCTGATCTGCACTAGAGGACGCCAGGCAGCTGTGACGCACTGCTCTACGAGCGTCTCGGACTCATTCAACACCACGAGAGCAATTACAGACACACTCTCACAAACATTAGCTATCCTACATTTCAGGGCTTTTAAAACGGTGTCTTTTTTCAAAACGATTTATGTATCATTTAAAGTCATTTATAAAAGGCAAGCAATTTGGTTTGCAAACAGCCTACTTCTTTGTATGTGTATTGTTCAAATAAAATAAATAATTGCATAATACAGAAAATGAATGAAAATAAATACACGTTTTTATTAATATTTTACATTTTAGTTAGTAATGTTATGTCTATATGTATTTATGTATAGTCTAATTTTATTTCAGATTTAGATTTTTTAGTACAAAAAGTTGAGAAATGCTTCCTTGAAAACTAACACTTTATCATTCTATTTTATTTCATGCAACATTTTTTTTTTAGTTTTAGGTTTTAGTTTCACTTACTGATAATAACCCTGCTGACAGAAACTAAATATGTTTACAAATTGCACATGCATTTATAAAATTAGTTTTTTGTTTTGTTTTTATTAAGAAAGCACACTAATTTCAGTTTACAGATTACGTTTATTAACTTACCGTTTCACGCTTTTATGACGAGTAATAAAGTCATAAAAGATCAATCTACTTCCGGTCACGAGGGAACACAGTACAGAAAACCCAACACAAATGGTTAATAACTAAAAACACGCGGCGCGATCAAAGGCCTGAGGCGGGTGACGTCACGACGGCTTCTGTGAAAACGAGGCCTTCGACGTCAGCGCGCACAACAACGCGACTTCATAACGAAATCAACACAATGAGCGCGTTAATCACTCCGTGAAAAGCTGGGTGTTACGTGAGAGAATGTTTAAACCCCTAAACATAGTCTGCGCTGCGTGTTCGCTGATAAAAACTGCTCTCGCAGATGTCGAGCGTGATGAAAAAAA
>NW_015506993.1:137947-138217 GCF_001515645.1 Sinocyclocheilus grahami
ATTATGCATAATTATGCAAGTAACCCTAACCATATGTTAAGTACATGCAGTTACTTAAATGTATAATTGCACTTTAACAAATAAGGTGTGACCTTAATGTTTATTAAATGTAATAATGTCAGTTATTGTTATTTATTCACTCACACGTGCTGGTGTTGTGTCACGTGACGTCTTTGTGTTTATTTTAGATCATTTTTAATTAATTATTCATTCATTTAGTGTGGGACTGTGTGTGCAAACTATAATAATGCACAATGTTGTTGTTTTTTT
>NW_015506994.1:0-9465 GCF_001515645.1 Sinocyclocheilus grahami
CACACATGAGTATAAACCATAGACTGTATAGGTATAATCACACATCAGTATAAACACACATGAGTATAAACCATAGACTTTATAGGTATAAACACACATGAGTATAAACCATAGACTGTATAGGTATAAACACACATGAGTATAAACCATAGACTGTATAGGTATAAACACACATGAGTATAAACCATAGACTGTATAGGTATAAACACACATGAGTATAAACACACATGAGTATAAACCATAGACTGTATAGGTATAAACACACATGAGTATAAACACACATGAGTATAAACACACATGAGTATAAACACACATGAGTATAAACACACATGAGTATAAACACACATGAGTATAAACCATAGACTGTATAGGTATAAACACACATGAGTATAAACACACATGAGTATAAACCATAGACTGTATAGGTATAAACACACATGAGTATAAACACACATGAGTATAAACACACATGAGTATAAACACACATGAGTATAAACACACATGAGTATAAACACACATGAGTATAAACACACATGAGTATAAACACACATGAGTATAAACACACATGAGTATAAACCATAGACTGTATAGGTATAAACACACATGAGTATAAACCATAGACTGTATAGGTATAAACACACATGAGTATAAACACACATGAGTATAAACCATAGACTGTATAGGTATAAACACACATGAGTATAAACACACATGAGTATAAACCATAGACTGTATAGGTATAAACAGACATGGCCTGGTTTCACAGACGGGGCTTAGACTAAACCAGGATTAGGCTATAGTTCAATTTGGACATTTAAGTCATTTTTATAAACGTGCCTAAAAAACACATTACTGGTGTGCATTTAGAGACAAAATAAAGGCACTGATATATTTTAAAATCATTCAGAGCAAGTTTCTTTCAGTTGAAACAGCTCAGACTTAGATTTTAGTCTGGGACTATAGGCTTAAGCCTTGTCTGTGAAACCGGGGGAAGATCTGATAGAGACTCCGCTTCTGTCAGACTGGAAACGGTTTCATAACACTCATGATTTATAATATTTGCTTCTTTTTTTAATTTGTATTATTTTTGTGTAAAACACGCTGAATATATAAAGTAATTTGCTATTAAAACAAATTAGCATCGCCACAAAAATTTATTGTACCTTTAAACATTATATTTGTAAAAAAATGTATGATCATTATGAAAGAATTAGCAGAAAATGGTGTTTTAATAAATGTAATATTATATATAAAGAGAGAGAGAGTGAGAGTGAGTGTTTATAAGTAAAAATAAATATAAGTGTAAATATAAAAAGTAGTAATAATAAAACTTCAAGTATGGTAATTTCAAAGTATATATATATATAAATGCACACATACATAATGAATATTTATAAAGTAAATTAATATTTTAAAAAGTATAACTATTAATGTAATAATAATAAAATGGCATGTATGATAATCATAAAAGATAATTAGCATTAAATTGTTTAAATAGTGTAAAAAAAACAGAATATAAGTCTAAAAGTGATTTAAACACAATTTTATCCTAATTCTTTTACATTCATGCAGTTTTATTTATTTATTTATTTATTATTATTTGTACTTTTACAAATACATTGGTCACAGCACAGGATACATTTAATTATTGTTTTTGGGTGAAGTGTTTTTAACACGGAAAGTGCAAATATATTTTGATGGAGCAAATGTTATAAACTGAGAGTAACTGCATGATATGTATGCTCATGTCAAGCATATATCTGATTTATTGTAAATAAACTGCATCAGTTACACAGCAAGAAGGCAAACAGATTAAACTGAGCATGAACTGTCTGGATCAGACTTATCTGATGTGGTGTAGGGCTGTCAAAATGGCTGAAAATCTAAATTAGAATTTTGTACTTAAATATGATCAAAATTTGAATTATATTCTAATTTAAAATGCATAATTTCAGTTAGGGTGAAGAAAAGCTTTTGGCATCTCTTCTGAGGCCACAAGAGGGCGCATCAAGCAAAATATTACTAATGCACGTTTATATATCTGTGAAAAAAGTGCATAATGTTTAAAATAGTTTATAAACCAATTATAATTTATAAGTTGCTTAACTATAAACAAAACAGCATCATGTATGTATGCATAGTTTAATACAAAGGGCGGAAAGCCAATCACACAGAGTACTTTTTTTCATTTAAAAACATGAGATGAAAAAAAACCCACCATAAAGTCTCGATATATGTTTTTTTCAAAGTTAAACTTGCATTAATTTTACACGGCTTTCTAAACATGCGGCTCTTTTGTGCGAGACACGAGTGCAAAGGTAATAGATGTCCCTCTAGAAAATGCGTGAAAGTGTTCTGTGTGAACGGCTTGGTTTCAGTTTTGACGTAAACAAGATCTTCTCCGCATTGATGTTCTCCTTTTCCACAATATTTGTAATTAACAACACAGCAGCGCCGCATCTAGTGGCTTCAACTGGACAGGCTAACAAAAACATTATGCAACGACACATCGTAATGGGGAAGTCGTGGCCTAATGGTTAGAGGGTCGGACTCGTAACCCAAAGGTTGCAGGTTCGAGTATCGTACCGGCAGGGATTGTAGGTGGGAGGAGTGAATGTACAGCACTCTCTTCCACCTTCAATACCATGACTGAGGTGCCCTTGAGCAAGGCACCGAACCCCCAACTGCTTCCCGGGCGCCGCAGCATAAATGGCTGCCCACTGCTCCGGGTGTGTGTTCACGGTGTGTGTGTGTTCACTGCTGTGTGTGTGCACTTAGGATGGGATAAATGCAGAGCACTAATTCCTAGTATGGGTAACCATACTTGGCCACATGTCACTTTCACTTAATTATTCACTCACGTAATCGCATCTCCTGAGCCACTGATAAGGCTGCCTCCTTAACGCACACCTAAAATTCAAATGCGGATTTTTATTTTAAATTCGACGAATATTCAAAGATACATTTGTTTTTGACAGCCCTACTGTGGTGATACTGGTGTTTAGTGTAATAATGCTCTGTCTCTGTGGGTCAGATGGCTCTCAGGCTGCTGGTGGGGAGGGTGTGTGGTGTTTCTGTCAGAGGCGTGCCGGCTGGCGACTCCTGCTCCTCGTTCTCATCTTACTGAGAATGGAGATATAGAGTGACGACTGATATTTATAGCATTTTATGTCAGTATCTGCTCTACACTGTTAGAAAGATCTCACTGATTTACATTACAAGCCTCAGAATTTAATATTTTTTTGATCATATAAATATCAGCATCTGCAGCAAATTCATATTTTTGCTCAGTTTGAGTCTCTGAATAAAACGGAGCTGTTTTTCCTCCATATTCTCACTTTATCACACTACATGAGCCATAAAAGTATCAAATATATGATACTCAACAAAAAAAAACAGAGAGAGTTTTAGACATTTATATATTTTCAATAAATTGTTCAATATTATAAAAATAAAAAAGTCAAATTATTTTTCTATATGTCAGGCTATACGGTGTTAAATCACTCAAATACTTAATATTAATATACACTATGATGAGCATTATTTTTTTTACATTTCTGTGTGTGAGTGTGTGTGTGTGTGTGTGTGTGTGAGACTGTGTGTGTGAGTGTGTGTGTGTGTGTGTGTGTGAGACTGTGTTTGTGTGATAAAAATAATATATCATAAAATAATGAATGAATAAAAACTATATAGACATAGTTTTATTGACATAAAAATGACAAACACAAAAATGGCTAAAACGTAAATAAAAATTTAATTTAAAAAATCACAGAAAATATAAAAATACAGGAATTCAAGCTATTAATAAAAGCAGCGTCTCTGATACTAAAGTAACACTTTTCAGCAGTCAAATATTTCTGATTGTTGACCGTCAGTTACTCATACGTCATTCTGGGACGCCAAATAATCAGACAGCAAATCTCAGCAGATCCCTCTTGTTTATTATGGGATGCTGATTGTTCCTAATGTGCTGTAGGTGTCGGCGGTTCCCACGGTGATCGCCATGCGCGGCGGCGATGTCATCGACCAGTTCGTGGGCATCAAAGATGAAGACCAGCTGGATTCTTTTGTGCAGAAGCTGATTGAATAGTGAAGCTGTCAATCACTGCCCCCTCTAGCCCCGCCCACCTCCCGCTGGAAACTCCATTACATTTAATTACAGACACAGACAAACTGCGTCCCGGAGGGTTCTCCATCTCTCCTGCTTTCCTTAACTGTGTGTGTGTCGATATGTGTTTTTAGAGGGTCTGTGGCAGTGCATCTTGTTTTACCGCGGTAAAAATGTTGTAAAGTGTTCTGGGACGTCCTGTAGCTGCTGTACTTTGCTTTGGAGGAGAACTGAAGGATCGATGGTACGGCTGACACAGATCCTCATCCGCTCCACCTGAGGGCACTTCCTCTCGCTCCGCTGTTTCACACCTGAATGCCTACTAATGTGAAAGTGTGTGATAGTGATGGGAAGTTCGGATCATTTTACCGACTCGGACCTTTGAGTCTCGTTCAGCAAAATGAACAAATCTTTTTTCGAGTCATTTCGTTAATTTCAGCAAAATATAATTAAAATGTTATGTGTTACTTCCCTAACACGTCTACTACTAACGCAAACGTTGATCACACTACAAACAATACAAGAGTGCTATAAGAAACAGAAAAGATTCATTCATTGTTTACCTGGGTCTTCAGTCTATGATTAGCTCACCTCAGCTCTTATCTGACGAGACTTCGGGTTTGAGTCGTTCGTTCATCACGTGACAGCAGCATAAACTTAACCAATGCAGTCTGAGCCGGAAAGAGAATTGATTAGTTCATCTCTCGAGTCTTTCGAATCATTCGTTCTTTTGTCACGTGATGACGTGACAGCATTTGATAGAGAAATTAGTTAATTTACAAGCTTCCTTACAAACTGGTGCATAGTTATTATTATTATTATCATCATTATTATAATTATTATTTACTCTTACAGTTACGTGATGCGTTTCTGGTCTCAAATTGTAGCTTTTTACTTCTTACAGTTTATAAATGTGTGAATTTCTGTCATGATGGTTCTTTTCCATAACACTGAAGGTTTTAACAAAGGTAATAAAGAGTTGGTTTCCGGCTCAGACTGTGTTGGTTAAGCTTATGGGGCTGTCACGTGATGATCGAACGACTCGGAAAAACCCGAAGACTCGAAACAGGTGAACTATTTGACTAATTCCAGTACAGAACCTATAGGATGTTGCGCATGTGCGACTGAACGAATCACTCCCCGAGACAACTCGTTCTTCCCGAGTCACATTAAAGATTCGTTCAAAATTAACGAATCATTCAAGAACGACCCAACACTAGTGTGTGACGATCACTGCGTGCTTGTTTCTGTTCGACTTTCTCTCTTTTCTTTGGATCTGACTGTGAATTTCGTGCAGGATGCATGGGATTGATAATGCTTTTGTTTAGATTGCAACTCATATAAACTAATTTAAACAACTAGTCAAATGAAATTATGAATAAAGCAACTGTACTGTATTTAACTCACAGCTGTTGACTGGTGTTTCATATTCTGGTATTCTTGTTTTAAATACAAATTTGGGGGCCGTAAAAACGACATTTATTTAGTAGGGATGCATTAAATGTATCAAAAGAGACAGTTAAGATGTTTATAATGCATCAAAATATTTTCAAATAAATGCTGTTCTTTTGAACCTTTTGTTCATCAAAAAATCCTGAAAAATAAGATGTATCACAGTCTCCACAATACTATTAAGCAGCAACACATTTTAAACATTGATAATAATAAGAGCAAATCAGGGCTATTATAGTTAACTAAAACCATTTAAAAATCATTTTTCCATACTTGAAATAAAATAAACGTTAGATTTTATTTCAACTAGTTGCCGGGAAAATCCGTTTAGTTTAACTAAAACAAAAATTAAACATTTAGTTAACAAAAATAAATAAATAAAAATTTATTAAAATTATAGACATATTTAAAAAAAACTAATAAAACTGTCAAAAACTAAAATACTGAACCTTTTACTAAAATTAAAATGAAAACAGAAAATATCAAAATGAAAACCAATTCGAACTATTAATAAAAACTGCAATAGTTAATAATGATACTAAAAGAAAACTGCAGCAAATCAGCATATTATACTGATGGAGGAATGATGCTGAAAATACAGATTTGATCACAGAAATAAATGACATTTTAACAGATATTCACATAGAAAACAGTTATATTAAATTGTAATATTTCACAACTATTGTTTTTACTATAAAATTCCTGTAAATTTGTCCAGCGTGTGGCACACTTGAGAGTGCTTACAGTTTTCTGTGGGATTACCTACAAAACTGGGACAAATGACTAACAATGTCTGCACAATAATTAAACATATATATATATATATATATATATAAACACAAGGGGATCACAGTTTCATTATTGGTGGGGTCCTTTATCCCATATGGGAAGTCCGGGACCGTCCCTCAATGTTTTTTCGGTCTGTGTTTGTGGAGCGCATCCCTGCAGCTAAAACCAGCCTAAGCCTTCTTTAGCTGGTCATCCAGCCTGGTCATAGCTGGTCAGCAGGCTGGTTTTAGAGGGGTTTTGACCACTTCTTTAGCTGGTCAGGCTGGGAAACCAGTTAAAACCAGCTAAGACCAGTCAGCTGGTTTTGTTTTTTCAGCAGGGGTGTGAGGCTCTGTAGAGGTGGATCTTGTTTTAGTTCAGCCCGAGGCTCTTTTTAACTAAAGGATTAGTAACCTAAATGAGCACTGTGGGACTCATTCACCTCCCCGTCTGTCATGCAGACATGAGAGAGAGCTGCGTGTCTCAAACAGGTTGCGTTTAGGCACCTAAACTATTTTCATATTGCAGTGCAGTGATTTCACTATACATGCAATTCAGCAGGTGTGTTTAAATTTTAGTTCAGCCCGAGGCTCTTTTTAACTAAAGGATTAGTAACCTAAATGAGCACTGTGGGACTCATTCACCTCCCCGTCTGTCATGCAGACATGAGAGAGAGCTGCGTGTCTCAAACAGGTTGCGTTTAGGCACCTAAACTATTTTCATATTGCAGTGCAGTGATTTCACTATACATGCAATTCAGCAGGTGTGTTTAAAGGGTTAAGCTGGAAGTAGCTGGTTTTACTAAGACCTGAGCAACTAAGACCAGCCTGAGCAGCTAAGACCAGCTAAGGCCAGCCTGACCAACTAAGATCAGCTAAGACCAGTTAAGATAAGCTAAGGCCAGCCTGACCAGCCTGACCAGCTAAGATCAGCTAAGGCCAGCCTGACCAGCTATGATCAGCTAAGGCCAGCCTGACCAGCTAAGACCAGCCTGACCAGCTAAGATCAGCTAAGGCCAGCCTGACCAGCTAAGACCAGCCTGACCAGCTAAGATCAGCTAAGGCCAGCCTGACCAGCTAGGATCAGCTAAGACCAGCCTGACCAGCTAAGATCAGCTATTCTGGTATTCTTGTTTTAAATACAAATTTGGGGGCCGTAAAAACGACATTTATTTAGTAGGGATGCATTAAATGTATCAAAAGAGACAGTTAAGATGTTTATAATGCATCAAAATATTTCTATTTCAAATAAATGCTGTTCTTTCGAACCTTTTGTTCATCAAAAAATCCTGAAAAATAAGATGTATCACAGTCTCCACAATACTATTAAGCAGCAACACATTTTAAACATTGATAATAATAAGAGCAAATCAGGGCTATTATAGTTAACTAAAACCATTTAAAAATCATTTTTCCATACTTGAAATAAAATAAACGTTAGATTTTATTTCAACTAGTTGCCGGGAAAATCCGTTTAGTTTAACTAAAACAAAAATTAAACATTTAGTTAACAAAAATAAATAAATAAAAATTTATTAAAATTATAGACATATTTAAAAAAAACTAATAAAACTGTCAAAAACTAAAATACTGAACCTTTTACTAAAATTAAAATGAAAACAGAAAATATCAAAATGAAAACCAATTCGAACTATTAATAAAAACTGCAATAGTTAATAATGATACTAAAAGAAAACTGCAGCAAATCAGCATATTATACTGATGGAGGAATGATGCTGAAAATACAGATTTGATCACAGAAATAAATGACATTTTAACAGATATTCACATAGAAAACAGTTATATTAAATTGTAATATTTCACAACTATTGTTTTTACTATAAAATTCCTGTAAATTTGTCCAGCGTGTGGCACACTTGAGAGTGCTTACAGTTTTCTGTGGGATTACCTACAAAACTGGGACAAATGACTAACAATGTCTGCACAATAATTAAACATATATATATATATATATATATATAAACACAAGGGGATCACAGTTTCATTATTGGTGGGGTCCTTTATCCCATATGGGAAGTCCGGGACCGTCCCTCAATGTTTTTTCGGTCTGTGTTTGTGGAGCGCATCCCTGCAGCTAAAACCAGCCTAAGCCTTCTTTAGCTGGTCATCCAGCCTGGTCATAGCTGGTCAGCAGGCTGGTTTTAGAGGGGTTTTGACCACTTCTTTAGCTGGTCAGGCTGGGAAACCAGTTAAAACCAGCTAAGACCAGTCAGCTGGTTTTGTTTTTTCAGCAGGGGTGTGAGGCTCTGTAGAGGTGGATCTTGTTTTAGTTCAGCCCGAGGCTCTTTTTAACTAAAGGATTAGTAACCTAAATGAGCACTGTGGGACTCATTCACCTCCCCGTCTGTCATGCAGACATGAGAGAGAGCTGCGTGTCTCAAACAGGTTGCGTTTAGGCACCTAAACTATTTTCATATTGCAGTGCAGTGATTTCACTATACATGCAATTCAGCAGGTGTGTTTAAAGGGTTAAGCTGGAAGTAGCTGGTTTTACTAAGACCTGAGCAACTAAGACCAGCCTGAGCAGCTAAGACCAGCTAAGGCCAGCCTGACCAGCTAAGATCAGCTAAGACCAGCCTGATCAGCTAAGATCAGCGAAGACCAGCCTGATCAGCTAAGATCAGCTAAGGCCAGCCTGACCAGCTAGGATCAGCTAAGACCAGCCTGACCAGCTAAGATCAGCGAAGACCAGCCTGATCAGCTAAGACCAGCCTGTGCAATTCAGCAGGTGTGTTTAAATTGTTAAGCTGGAAGTAGCTGGTTTTACTAAGACCTGAGCAACTAAGACCAGCCTGAGCAGCTAAGGCCAGCCTGACCAGCTAAGATCAGCTAAGACCAGCCTGATCAGCTAAGATCAGCGAAGACCAGCCTGATCAGCTAAGATCAGCTAAGGCCAGCCTGACCAGCTAGGATCAGCGAAGGCCAGCCTGACCAGCTAAGATCAGCGAAGACCAGCCTGATCAGCTAAGACCAGCCTGACCATTTAAGATCAGCTAAGACCAGCCTGACCAGCTAAGACCAGCCTGACCAGCTAAGATCAGCTAAGACCAGCCTGACCAGCTAAGATCAGCTAAGGCCAGCCTGACCAGCTAAGATCAGCTAATACCAGTCTGACCA
>NW_015506994.1:9567-24897 GCF_001515645.1 Sinocyclocheilus grahami
CCAGCCTGACCAGCTAAGATCAGCTAAGGCCAGCCTGACCAGCTAAGATCAGCTAAGACCAGCCTGACCAGCTAAGATCAGCGAAGACCAGCCTGATCAGCTAAGACCAGCCTGACCAGCTAAGATCAGCTAAGGCCAGCCTGAGCAACTAAGACCAGCCTGAGCAGCTAAGACCAGCTAAGGCCAGCCTGACCAACTAAGATCAGCTAAGACCAGTTAAGATAAGCTAAGGCCAGCCTGACCAGCCTGACCAGCTAAGATCAGCTAAGGCCAGCCTGACCAGCTATGATCAGCTAAGGCCAGCCTGACCAGCTAAGACCAGCCTGACCAGCTAAGATCAGCTAAGGCCAGCGAGACCAGCTAAGACCAGTTAAGATCAGCTAAGGCCAGCCTGACCACCCTGACCAGCTAAGATCAGCTAAGGCCAGCCTGACCAGCTAAGACCAGTCTGACCAGCTAAAATCAGCTAAGACCAGCCTGACCAGCTAAGATCAGCTAAGGCCAGCCTGACCAGCTAGGATCAGCTAAGACCAGCCTGACCAGCTAAGATCAGCGAAGACCAGCCTGATCAGCTAAGACCAGTCTGACCAGCTAAGATCAACTAAGACCAGCCTGACCAGCTAAGATCAGCTAAGGCCAGCCTGACCAGCTAAGATCAGCTAAGGCCAGCCTGACCAACCTGATCAGCTAAGGCCAGCCTGACCAGCTAAGACCAGCCTGACCAGCTAAGGAAGTGGCCAAAACCCCTCTAAAACCAGCCTGCTGACCAGTTATGACCAGCCTAGACCAGCTAAAACCAGCCAACCAGCTTAGGCTGGTTTTAGTTGGTTTTAAAAGTTAAGTCTTCTGATTAGCCTGATGCTTTTGTCCAAGTAGAAAGCACTGTAGGCTGTATTAAGTCACTGCTGGTCTGGAGGACTGGGAAAGTGTCCAGCAGTGATTGGTGGTAAATGTGCTGCTGAAAGGCGCATTGTTGCGTTACTGAGACCTGCGACAAAACAACCGGGCAGAAGGTGAAAGAATGACGGAAGAGAAACTGTACACCTCTTCCGCTTTCAAACAATAGACCACACCTCCACCCCTCTCTCTCTCTCTCTCTCTCTCTCCAGTCGTCTGTGACCATATAAGGCAAAAACAGTGAGACTGGCTGATCAAGCGCCGCTGCAGAATTCCTGCACTCTCGTTTCTTTCACACTCTCCCTTGCTCATATTTAATGACTTTGTCTCAGGCTCTTTGACTTTAAAGCAAAAAAGTGCTTATTTGCGTTGTTCTCGCTAGGCTACACCTCAGATGCTAATGATAAGGCTTTGTGTGTTTATTCAGCTCTAATTAGTGGAAGACGGCTGTCCCCAGATGTTTGTCTGAAGCTAACCGACACTACAAGACTCTAGCTGCTCGCCTTTGATAAGTGCTCTTGTAGTACACTTGTAGTTTCAAATCTGGCCGACTAGCCTTAAAGTGTGCACACTAGTGAGAAAGCAGCAATAAACTACAGCCAAACAGAGCTGCTGCAGTGACAATGTTTTTTTGTTTTTTTTTGTATGCCAACTTGTGTGTTGGGTGAGTTTTTTTTCCCTTTGGCTTTTTGCAGAAGATAAGCTCAGTGACCAACAAAAGTTTATGATTCTTACACATCTTCCCCCGGTTTCACAGAAGTCTGAGCTGTTTCAAATGAAAGAAACTTGCACTGACTGATCTTAAAATATATCATTGCTTTGTTTTGTCTCAAGATGCACACCATTAATGTTTTTTTCTAAGCACGTTTATGAAAATTGCTTAAATGTCTTAACTGAACTATGATCTAATCCTGGCTTAGTCTAAGCCCCGTCTGAAACCGGGCCTTTGTTTATCATGATAATCTTAAACTTTCTAAAATTTTGAAGCCTAAATAAAATGCTAAATGTGGCTATAATGAACTACACCACGACTGTATGACTGCAGCGTCACCATCATTAAGCTTCTGACAGCTCTTTCAGTCTTATTTAAAAACATTTCCCCTTATAAGTATGATTATAGACACAATGAGGCTGTGAAAGCAACTTGCATTACAAGTAACATGAGTTACGTAATCAGATTACTTTTTCAGGTAACTAGTAAAGTAACGTAGGCCTATTACTTTTACTATTTTTTCCAATAAGTTACTTTGCTACAGTAACACAATTACTTACCTTTTTTATAGATTAAGGCAATATTGCAATGCATTACTTTTAAAAGTAACGACCCAACACTGCTAGAGTAGATGAGTTTACCTGTTTTGTGTGATGACCTTTAATGACAACCTCTGTAGTCCCATTTATAGACACTTGTTGGCACCTTTTTCAAGGCAAGGAAAAGCTTTAATATGAAAAATATCTAGTGAAAGTAAAAATATCTTGAGCTAATGTTAACCACAGACCTTATTTCAGGCATTTAACCAAAAACCCATTAAAAAAAAAGTGGAAACGCTGCTATTGACCTCAGGACAATGAAAGCAGAAGTGCTAAAACGCAACTCGTTTCCAGCTTTTGGCCTACGTCATCCCTGCAGCACTCTACTGTGAGAGAGTGCAAAAGCATTTTAAAATCATATTTTTAAATATTAATGAAATATAATATTTATTTTATTGTTACTACAAATACATTTTTTTAAATTAATTTGTAAAAATTGTTACAATTTTTTTTTTTTTAAATGAATTTATTTAGTAATGCAAATATGTACAATTTAAATCCATAAATAAATTTTTCTTCCCGATTCACTATTTTTCCCATTTTGTGCAAATCAGTGTAAAATGAAAGACCTTCCTCCATATAATTTGATGACAAAACATCCATACAAATGATCTACAAATAAATTAAAGTATGTTTATATAAATTTTATTTAGGGTTTGGTCTGTGGTGATTATAATTAACTTCATATATATATATATATATATATGAACAATAGCAGTATATTTATTTATTTTATTTTATTTAATTAGTCATTTAGCAGTCGCTTTTATCTAAAGCGACTTACAAATGAGGACAATAAAAGCAGTCAAAACTAACAAAAGAGCAACAATATATAAGTGCAAATGACAAGTCTTGGTTAGCCTAACACTACACGTCGCAAAGTATATATATATTTATATATATATTATACACACCAACACACAAAGAAAAACATATATATATATATAAATCTTTATTATATGGTTATGTAAAAGCTAATAGATGTGACTAAGCGTGAGCGTCTGAAATACTAAATAGCACTAATCCAGCTGGTGTTTACAGTAAATATCTATATTTGCATATGCATTATTTGTCATTTAAACAGGCTTTGAATCTGATGCTCTCTTAGCCACACAGTTTTTCTTTTCCATAACAGCCTGTGATGTGTCACAGAGGGTATTTCTAGTGTGAGGGGGGCAGATTTCACAAGAAAGAGGAACTTCTGGAAAACATTCCCGAAGCGAGTGAGTCAACAAGCGTCTTATCACGCTTCCTGCGCGCTCACTGCTCTTGTGTCGATGCTGATGTTTTTAATTATTCCGAGGCTTTGCTTGGAGCCATTTAAGGACAAACACACACACAAACGCGAGCGATGATAACTCATTTAAGGTGGATTAAACTCACAAATAAGTTCTCAAACACACTGTAATGTAAGGTGAGGTTGCTGCAGCGCCTGCATTCACAGAGAAAGTCTGTTTGTGTGCCATAATACAGGAACACACCCAGAGCCGGACACACCCAGACCGGGCGGCATACACTGCAGGAGTCGAGCAGGTCAAACCCACGGGAGGAGGAGAAGAAAGAGAGAGAGAGGTCATAAGTGACCTTATTTGGTAATCTATCTGTCTCTCTCTCACTCTGACTGTCTCACTGCATCTGGCATGTCTCAGTCAGAGACCTTTGACTTTTCGTTTGAAAATCCTGTAGTTGCCCAATCAGGGCTGAGTGAAAGGCCCAAGAGCGGTGTTTGATTTTTCCAACACATCGATTCAGGGCGACTGCAGGCTTCCACAAACATTCCTTACATGCTGATAAAATACTCCCGGCAGGTCTTTCCGTCGTTTTCCCTGGATCCTAATTCCGCATTCCTCGGATACCTCAGTCGAGCGTGCAGCCTGGAGACGCTCCAGTATGCGATCATTCATGCGTGTTTGATCGCTCATAGTTCACACTAGATACATAAGATCTGTGATTATACTAAAATATACTTTTAAAGTAGTAAAATAAACTATATAAACAAATATTTGAATGGAAATAGTAAAATATAATTGTCATATTGTGGAATGGATGTCAACACTGGCACTCAGTATTTATTAAAAGAAAGTGTTTGTGAAGAAATTTCCTGATTCCAGACATTCTTCTATGTGTGTGTGTGTGTGTGTGTGTGTCTGTGTGTGTGTGTGTGTGTAAACACGGTCCGGCGACTTATATGGTCACAATAGCCCAAAGTCGCACACATACCTCAGACATTAAACACACATACGGGCCCCTGCGGACCAACTATTTCAAGTTCACCCTGTGACGCGAACTTTGCCGCTCCGACACGCCCACACGTCGCTCGCGATTGGCTGAGGCGCTCGGGAATGCAGAGCAAGCGGGCTGTGATTGGCGGAGGGGCGGGGCGATTGGCGGTGACGCGCAGAACAGAGACCCCGCCCTCCCGGGACCGCACCCCGAACCATCACAGCAGGACGGAGTTCAGCTACCGAGTGGAAGAAGAAGAGGACGAAAGGAGAGAAAAAGGAGAAAAGAGAGAACGAGGCGAAGGGGAACGCATTGTGCGCAGTTTCTGCGGATTGAAAAGGGAAGCGACACGGATCCACACTGAGTCCCTGGAGGTTCTGACAAGCCGAACCCCGAGCGTCTGCATCTGATTAGCGGTAAGCAGCCGCACGGCACCGGCTCGAGTGCTGCGTTCACCCGCGGGTGCAGCAAGCGCGCAGAGCGCCGCGGGGAGGGACGCACCGACGCCACCTGATTTCGCTGCACTTTCAAACCTCTGCGCGTGAAATCGCGACGCTTCGTCGTTATAGCGTGCGACTGATAACAAGCTGGCCAGGACGGGCGAGCGGCGAGGTTCAGGAACACCGCGTTACGCGGAAGTGCACCGGTGCCAGAAGAGCGTTATTTATTCAGAGACCATTGACGCGTTTGGGAGATGCAGGCCAGAACAATGCTGATCGGAGGACAGAAAAAAACATGTTTGAATTATTTCACAATACATAAGCTGAAATTGTAGCCGACATAGTTTGAGCAATTACATTTATTTAAATTGAACGTTAAAAGTTCATATCCATCATGTTCTATTCTGTAACGTTAATATAAATCACACACTGTCAGAATAAAAGGATGCGTTTTATGTGTGCATCAGCCTGTCACTGGCAGAAAATGAACCAAAGTGACCATAGTTCAGCTACAGTATTTGTAGATTTCCATGGTTACCTCTAAAGTAAACATATTTTAACCATGTGTAAACAAAAATAAGCTAATCATTTGCAGTTAAGGCGTATTGAATGTTCAAATGCATTTCAAATATAACGTTAAGTGGATGTCATTAATCATTTATTCTTAGTATTTTCATAATTTTCATAATTTCAAAGTTCAGTTTAGAAGTCGACAAATACAAGTACGACGATACTGGCGCTCCCAAAGTCCTGTATCCGGCCTCGCGCACCCGTACCCGCTTTTTATTACTGCATAACATGCTGTTTCACCGCGTCTACACCGGATGCGAGCGTTGTCGCGCCGCACACACATACACTCACTCACACACACACATACACTCACTCACACACACACACACACACACACACTCTCTCTCTGCACACACACACATTCACTCACGCATGCACACACACACATTCACTCACGCATGCACACACACACATTCACTCACGCATGCACACACACATTCACTCACTCACTCTCACACACACACACACACACTCTCAAACACTCTCTCACACACACACACACACTCATACACTCTCTCTCACACTCACTCACTCACTCACTCACTCACTCTCTCACACACACACACACACACACACTCACTTTCACACACTCACTCACACACACTCATACTCACACACACACGCTCATACTCACTCTCATTCACACTCTCATACACTCACTCACTCACGCATACACACACTCACTCACGCATACACACACACACTCACTCACGCATACACACACACACTCACTCACGCATACACACACTCACTCACTCACGCATACACACACACACACACACACACACTCTCACTCACACACACACACACACACTCTCATTCACACACACTCAGTTAGTTAATAGTTAGTTAGTTAATATTTGAAAAGCACGCACACGGTTGTCAGGGAGCGCGCTGCGCGAGCGTGTGTTCTTTGGCGTGTGGCCGACGTTGCAGCCAGTACAGTGTCTACTCTGTAAGTTTAAAAACGAATGAGTTTGTGTTGTACTTTAAGGAAGACTTAATTTAAAACAGCTTTGCGAGGTCTCTTTCAGAAATCTCAGGCGCTTAACATTTGTGCCTCTAACTTGATTATTCACACAATGAGAGGAAAATGAACAGGATGTTAGTCGTGGAGTGATTGACGTCTGCGCCAGGGACTGATTTGATTGTGATGTGTTGGGGTTTAAAATCACACCCAAGTCTGTGTCTAATCCACTTGTGACCTCTCAGATTCTCACCGATATGAGTGTGTACAACAGTCTCGGCCATCGTTACAGTGATGTACTTGTGTCTGCATGTTCATGCAGTTATTAACGGTGTGCTAATGTGCACATACTGCTGGTGTGAACTAGACTAACCAGTTTCACTTTCTTAGACGTCTGCACTGCAGTAGACACCTGGGCAGTGTGTGTGCGTGTGACCTGGTTTTCCACGAGCGAGTGTGTGTGTCTAGGACGCTGTGACCCATTAAAAGCACATGCTGGTCTTATTTGGCGTTTTGTTTTAGTTGCTCTGGTTTGTTAATCCCAGCACACCGCTTATGTTTGGGAATGCTAGCATTTCTGCAGCATTTATCCTGTGCACAGTACTGGTGCGTCCAAGTCATGCCACAAAGATCAGGTTTACGTAACCAAGGTCGAACGTAACCTCAACGTCGTAATTACGAGTGGGGAAACAGTTATCTTTGATGGTGCGTTCAAGTCATGTCGGATAGATCGTATTTACGAGTTGAACGCACATGAACGCCACCACAAAGTCATTATTACGAGTGGAAAACTCGAAAGTCTCTTTAAGCCCCGAGTTTCTGAGTTGGGGGCGTGTCAATGAGCAACATCGATCGATGCAACGTCTGTAGTTGACGGTAAATTTTTGTTTAAATTGATAGTTTAGTTGTCCTATAAACTTAAATTGGTCATGTTCTTGTTACGCAGCTAGTTAATGAAATCCAAGTAAAAAAAAATGCAGACCCTGTTGTATTTTCTTGTAATTTATTAAAAGAAGGTACACCGCCATCTTGTGCCGACTAAACTGACTTGAACGCACCTGATGTCGTAATTACGACTTGTCAACTCGTAAGTACGAACGTCCCAGGAGGACTTGAACGCAGCATGAGCCCAGAGTTTCCATGTTGGGGCGTGCGTGTCAGTGAGAAAACATTGCGGACGCAATGGATGCGACGTCTGTAGTTTGACTAATTTTGTCGCAATGTATAAAACTGCTATCTTTTTAATTTACAATTAAATTCTTAAGTTGTGTATTTGTATACTTACAATAGAATATACAACAGTTAAGTTTACAGCAGCTTCATAAATTGACCAAAGTGACTTGCATCAGATGTCGTAATTACGACTTCCCAACTCGTACATACAAACTTCCCAGTCTGACTTGAACACACGCGCACGCATTACCTGAATTCATGCTTTCCAACAGTAAAACGCGAGTGCCTGAATGAGCTGAGAAGCGACAACAACCATTTTATCTCTTGTTTTGACCCATTATTTTATCAGACTGTCAAAAATGAGGACATTTTGCAATACAGTTGGTTAAAAAAATGCAAAATGACCATATTTATTTCTAAATGGTCAAAGTTGTAAATAAAACAAAGCTTATTGGAGCACGTTTTTTTCAAGAAAACTCTATTTCAGTCTTTAAACGTCCAAATTGTACTTTTAATTTAATGTTAATTGCCATTTCGTTGCAATTATTTGTGACATTTACTAGCAATTTCTGAGTAAGTAAATCCTACACCACATTTCTCCAGCGTACCATTTCACATGCTGTTTTTTTTTTTTTTTTTTTTTTAGAGATAGTGAGCCGTGTAGAGCACTGTAACCTGAAAAACTACAACAGTGTGCTTTCAGAGTAGAATAAAGAAAGAAGTCATGCATTACAGGGATTTTTATCATGTGCAAAGGGTCTTAGTCCCAATGCAAAGCCTGCTAAAATCAGGCTGTTTAGAGTTACTTGTTGCTTTTATAAAACAGTGACAGCAGCAATATAATAAATACAGTAAAAATATATTTAGAAATTATCTCTGATGTGTGTGTGTGTGTGTATATATATATATATATATATTAATAAATAAAAGACATAATTAACACTGAGACATTCCTCTGAAATATCATGTTTTGTGTTCCACCTAAAAGAGGTCATTTATTAATGATATCAATTTAATAAAATGATTTATGAATGTATTATTTTAATTAAGAAATAATTTTAAATGTATTTATAAGATTTAATTATAATAATAAAGTATGATAATACATATGCATTAATTATAACGAATATAAAAATATATTGTATTAAATGTAATAATAAAAAAGTGAATTTTCAACTAAATTTTCAATCTAATACAGACAGAAGAGTGAAATTTATATGCATTATTATATTTTATTATTAAAAAATAAATATAAGTAAATTCAATTATATAAAATAGAAATATTAGTGAATTATATTGAATTATATTAAATGAATATTTATTTAAAAAGGATAATTTGAATTCAATAAAGCAATTTAAAAAAAAATTGTTATTAATAAATAAATGACAGAGAACATTTCCAAATTTGATGGAGTGTTGAAAAATGTGATTGTTAATTATTGTTTTATATGTATACGCACATTATTAATAAAGTATCAAATAGTGTCATAATCAGCAAAGACTACACAGTTACATTAATAACAGTAATTGTGATGAACTATATTTATAGGCTGTTGTGTCTTTCGTAAGGCATTTTCTGCATGCGTTCCTCAGGAGACTTGCGCGTTTAATGACTGTTTCCTGAGCTCTGGCGTGTCTTTCAGCAGCTGTGGGATCAGCGTGGGGAAAAAAGCAGAGCGCTGTGAGATCGACGTGTGTGGACCTGCAGCACTTTATCCAGCTTCAGGTGCTGTTTATCAGAGCCCCACGGCATTGTGGGTAAAGCAGGGTTTGATGTGCTGATTATCGAGCTCTGATCTCCGGCGTGATGCATGTATTTCCTCTTGTCTCATCTCGTCTTTCTCTGTGTGTTCAGCAGCCAGACTCTGGAAGTGAAGATCCCATTGTTTCCCTCCAGAGAGCTTAGTTGTGGTTGGTTTGTGTGATGAACTCATTCACAGTGCTTCATGGGATGCGACGCTCATTAAAGGGAGAGTTCAGCTGAAAACCCGCATGCTCAGAACTCAGAAGAATCTTATGCTTAAATATCAGAGACCAGTGAAGTCAGTGGTGCAGGAATTCAGTATTATATAATATATATATATATATATATATATATTTGTTATAACTTAATATGCATTACTAGAGTTTTATTATTAAATACATATTATTAATAAATTAAATTATATGTATTTTATTACAATTTCAATACAATTTACAATTTAATACAATTTAATTTACATTTATTACTTTTAAATAATAAATCAATTAATATACAGTAAATTAATGTACATTTATTATTAATAAATAAATTACTTGAGTAAAACACAAAATGAAATATTTTGAAGAATATTTTTCTGTTTAAGTATGCTTTATATATATATATACATTTTCAAAAACTCTCTCTATATATATTAGAAATATTAAGAATTCAGTTTCAGAGAGTCATGTTGATTTTTTAAATTATTTTATTAGTTTATTATATTTAATATATAATACATAGTTAAAAAATATATATATTTAAATCAAACTAAAAAATAAATAATTTCTCAATTAAATATTATTAATAAATTCTTAAATTGAACAGAAGAAATTTCAAAGACTGTTTCTGTATTATGTTTTGTATTGAAATGATTCAATAATACATTTATGTAAAAATATATTTGGGATTGTAAATATATTAGTGTGTGACTATATATACACACACACACACACACACACACAAGTCTCTCTGTTTTTTGTCCACACAATGAAAGTCAATGAGGTCCAATGGCAATATTTTCACCCCAACATTCTTCAAAACATTTAGAATTTGACATTTTGTGGACTTTTATGTTCCACAAAAGAAAGTAAGTCATAGAGGTTTGGAATGTAAATGATGAAGAATGATCATTTTTGTGTCAAATATCCCTTTAAGTTCAGATTCTTGTACAGTTGTTGTTTCCCTGAGGATCAGATGAGCAGTGAAGGTCTCAGTCGAGCGTTCACTCGTCTCTCACTCTCACTCCACTGCTGTTTGGACGGGATTCGTCAGGAGTGTCCAAAACGTTTCTCTTCATCCTTCCTCTCCTTTTTTGGTTTGCTTTCTATCCAGTTGACCGGCCCTTCCCATAGTGCACCTGTGCAGCAGGAGAACACAACAGTGACAGGAAATGAGTGAGAGAGAGAGAGAGAGCTCATATCCAGACAAACATAAAGAGGCACGTCCTGATTGTTCGCCGTGTTTCTCCATCCGTGTCAGGCGTTGTGTTTATCGCAGGATTTGCCGCATGACTGCATTATGATGCACTGCAGACTCATTCCTCCTGCTCACTGGCCCACTGCCAGAGACATGATGTCACTTCCTGTTGCAGAAATGTGCTTGTCTGTCTTCACAAGGAAAACCCTGTACTGGGTGTTTCCCGAAGCCGGATGTTCGTTATAGTTTCTGTGTTCTTTGTAGTTGCCTGGTTTTGTCTTGAACTCATTAGTAAGTCAATTTGCATGTAAAGATTAATTAATAATTTTTATATAATGATATGAAAATCAAATATGAAACATACACTGATTCAGATTTAGAAATGATTTCTGATATTTCTAATATGTGTGTATATATATATATATATATATATATATATATATAAAATAAACATGATTAGCAGCACTGAGACATTCTTTGAAACATCTTTTTTGTTTCCACTTAAAAAGTAATTAATTTATTCATAATTTTAATAATATTTATGTATTTATAATTTTAGTTGCATTTTAATTAAGTTATGAAGTGATTTAATTTATTATAATGATAGTTATATTTATAATTGTAATGTATTTATAATGGGCAATCTTCGGGCAATCTTTCTATACTTCTACTACTCGATCTCAGCTCAGCTTTTGATACCGTCTCTCATAAGCTATTACTCATGCGCCTCTCAGAGATTGGCATCTCAGGAGCTGCATTATCCTGGTTTTCCTCATATTTGACGGACAGACAATACAACATCACCATACATAACTATAAATCTCCCTCTTAAACAGGGTGTGCCACAGGGCTCAGTCCTAGGACCATTATTATTTATATTATGCCCCTCGGACAAATTATTCGCCGCCACGGTTTACTGCACCCCTGCTATGCTGATGATATTCAGATATACACTTCCTGCCGACCTGACTCTATTCACCAGACTGCATCTCTATTGTCATGCGTCAGCGAGTTAAAGACCTGGCTTAACTCCAACTCTCTCAGTTTGAACTTGACTAAAACAGATATCTTATCTTCTACTACTCGATCTCAGCTCAGCTTTTGATACCGTCTCTCATAAGCTATTACTCATGCGCCTCTCAGAGATTGGCATCTCAGGAGCTGCATTATCCTGGTTTTCCTCATATTTGACGGACCGACAATACAACATCACCATACATAACTATAAATCTCCCTCTTAAACAGGGTGTGCCACAGGGCTCAGTCCTAGGACCATTATTATTTATATTATGCCCCTCGGACAAATTATTCGCCGCCACGGTTTACAGCACCCCTGCTATGCTGATGATATTCAGATATACACTTCCTGCCGACCTGACTCTATTCACCAGACTGCATCTCTATTGTCATGCGTCAGCGAGTTAAAGACCTGGCTTAACTCCAACTCTCTCAGTTTGAACTTGACTAAAACAGATATCTTACTTGTCGGGCCCCCAACTGTAAGAAAAACATAACAAATGCCCCTAGATTTGACCTTAAAGCCACATCAATTATTCCATCTGCCACAGTCAAAAACCTAGGTATCATTCTTGACTCTTCTCTAAACCTAGATGCTATAGTACTAAGCTCTCCAAAGCTGCATTTTTTCAACTTCGCCGTATTGCCAAACTCCGTTCCTTCATCAGCTCAAAAGATGCTGAATTACTAGTACATGCTTTAATCACATCCCGCCTTGATTACTGTAACGCTCTTTATTTTAATTTTTTAATTTTTCCTAATTACCATTATGCTACATCTCTCGATTGCAATATATTCAAAATTCTACTGCGAGAATGCTAACTTGCACTAAACGGTCCTGGCATATCATTCTCCTATATGTTTTTTTTATATATATTTTTTTTGTGTGTGATTGTGATTATGATACTGTATTATTACTGTGGTATGCAACTGCAACCGCACGTTCTGGACTTGGCAAATGTCTTGTCCATCTATGTATGACATGATTGTTTATTTGCTTTTGTCATTGTGAAGCGTCCTTGAAGTTGGGAAAGGCGCTATATAAATTAATTTTATTATAATAATAAATTAGTTATTATTATTATTATTATTATTATTATTATTATTTACTTATTTAATACAAATAAAATATAGCTATACATATGCAACAATAATAAAAATAAATTAAATGTAATTAAATTATTCAGCACCGAATCAAATTTGGAAATTATATATAAATATTTTGTGTTCTACGTAAGTCATTTTTAATTTGATTTATTTTAATTGATTAATATTTAATTATTTTATTAAAACGTTTGTATTTTTTAGTTAAAATAATACTAAAAATAATAATTTTCAATTATTTATTTAATGTAATTTAATAATATTTATATTTGTAATTTATTTATTATGTATTTACAGTTTTATTTAATAATAATAAAATATATTAGGTGCACATGACCAATAATAAATAAAAACACATGTTATAATAAATACAATAATTAATAAAATAATCAAATTATTTACTATGACTCTGAAACTGAATTGTCAGCAAGGACCACAAAAAAACAATCATATTTATAAAATATTATAATAAATAACCATAAAAACATAATGAACACTGAGACATTCTATGTTTTATTTCTGTATTGATATTTATTTTGAGCTGCACTGTTAGTGAGCGGTGTCAACAGTGAGCAGCTCATGCTGTATTTGAGGTGTTTGTTCACAGCATCTGAACTGCAGGATTCATTCAGCTTTAGTGAAGCATGTGCTGGTGGTCATCAGTAACTCCTGCAGCGGTTCTCGGACGTTTACAGCGGGACTTTGAGCTTTGATTTGATTGGGTGTGGTGTCATCACACGCAGATAAGCTGAGTGAGATTAGAAGTGAAACCAGCGGACGGACATTTACTGATAAAAGCACTCATAAATGTTTACTTCTGCAGTCAGAGATGAGCTGATATTATAGCGCTGAAATCTGCTGCAGTGACCCGGCGCGTTCAGCTGATCTCCAGAAGGTCATTACTGTTAAATAAACCCAACAGTGTGACCAGAACCACTACTTACCACCATTTTTGTTGTTAAATGCAATACATTAATGTATTAAATTATAAATGAGTAATTATAAATGATTAAATTACTCAATATATTCATTAAATTAATAATAAATAAATGTACTTGTAGTATTCATACATTATTGCACATATACAATTTTGATTGTTTTATATCTGTTTATATGTATATATAATATTTATGTATAATATATTTCATTTTTTATATTATATATTTCATTTTATCCATTTATTAATTATAAATTACTACATTAATTGTACTTTTTATATTAACAAGGGCTTAATGTAAATGTTTATTAATGCAAATTATTATTAATGTGTATATAAAATATTTGTTTGATTATTTGATTAGTAAAATACGTGATGGTAAAATATTTTACATAATAATAAATGCATTTGTTTTTAATATTATGTAAGATATGTATTATTTGTTTTATTATGAAATATATATTATTACGTTAATTTAAACGTATTACGTAATAATAAATAGTTGAACTTAATGTATTATGTAATATAAATATATTATATTGATGTTGTTATTATTATTTGTAGAAGTATCAGCCTCTTCCCACGAGTCTTTCGGTTCTGGATGCGAATCCTAACTGCGTTATTGTGCCTCATTCGTGAATCACGAGCAAAAATAAATTGCTATTTAATTGTTCATAAAACTGTTCTTCCTTATATCATCAAATTCATATTTCAGCCCTTTGCGAAAGAATGGATTTATAAACCAATTACTAGTGATGTAATCATTAACCGCGAGCCGGTTGAAATCGATTGAAATGTGTGACGATTCAAATCGGCTGAGATGCTAAACAAATCGCGATTCATTTAGGAGTAGGAGTTTATATGAATGCATGTCTGAGGGGAACTTACTGTCTTTAGAAAAGTTTAGAAGGTATTTTTTCTTTCTAGAAGCAATCATAACTAACAAAAGAGCAATGATAAGCAAGTGATATATTATTATAGTTAGATTTCTATTTCACAAAGAAATGTGCAGCATTTTGTCCAAGCAATAATAAAAGGACACATTTAATTTATAATTTGTCTTAAATCTCATTTTGTAAAAAACAATTGTGACAATCTCTCTCACACACACTCACTCACTCTTACACACATACATACTCTCACTCACACTCTCACTCTCACTCTCTCTCTCTCACTCACTCAATCTCTCTCACATACACTCACTCACTCACTCTTACACACATACATACTCACACTCACTCACTCACACTCTCACACACACACACTCACTCACTCACTCACTCACTCACTCTCTCTCTCACACACACACACACACACACACACACCCACACACTCACTCACTCACACACACACACACCTACACACTCACTCACTCACTCACGATCACTCTCTCACACACACACGCACACACTCACTCTCTCACACACACGCACACACACACACACACACACACTCACTCTCTCTCACACACACCCACACACTCACTCACTCACTCTCTCTCACACACACACACTCACTCTCTCACTCTCTCTCT
>NW_015506994.1:32859-36303 GCF_001515645.1 Sinocyclocheilus grahami
CTCTCACACACACACACACACACACACACACACACTCGCTCTCTTTCATCCCAATAGGGAAAGCAGACCATTCGGTTACATTTTAACTGGTATCTGGAGCGAGATTTCCCACAATCCTGTGCTTCTCCTCAGAGACCTTCAGTCAGAGCGCCGTGATCCTCAGATGAATGTGGTCTGGATTAGATTGCATCACTTCTGCATCTAATCATGAAATATCGCTTGCAGAAAGAGTTTTAGTTTCACTCAGTGATTTATTTTAGAAATGCATCTGTGTTTTGGTGCTTCAACGAATCTAGAAAACTGAGTCATGTTTCACCCCAAAATGAAAAGAAAAATATTTATATGTTGATTGCTATTAAGATGTTTTGCATTGTGATGTTATTTTCATGACACACTTAAACCCCCAAATTCTTGTGACTATAATATGAAAAAATTATAATTAGATTGTAATATTTTATTTATTAGTATTTTTAATATAATACATATTTATATTTATTATAAAGTAAGATATTTATATGCATTATTGTGTTTGTTTTAGAAATATCAGAGCTCATTTGCATTAATGTTTGTTTTAGTGTGGAGTTTGACAAACTCTTTCAGACATGCCGGAAGAAATTCTCATGATTATAATCTGAAAAGATGATATATGATTTGCACATTAAGGCTTTAATTCATGGTCATTTAAATGAATCACTGTATATTATTATTTTATTATGCCATGGTCTGTCTGAATACTGGATTCTGATTGGCTGGCAGGTGTTGATTAAATTCATTTAACTGGTAGTTCCAGGTCAGTTTAATCACGTTCTATATTAATGCGCTTCCTATAAACATTGGTAACCACAGTAACATACAGTTACAGTTGAATAGTAATACAGAGTGAGACACAGTAAACATTTCCGATTTACTTAGCTAGGCTAAATGGATGGTTTTTGCGTGTCATTTAGCTTATACGGTCATTGTGGCAATTTTGATAAATGGACAGAGGCACAAGATGAACTGGACCAACTGGAGAATATAACATCAAAAACAAAACTCAGCGGGGTTCAGTACAGACATGATCATAACCTCCTAATGATCCGAGAACCAGCTTCTGCCTGCAGATGTGCTCTGATTCCCTCATAGACTCAGCTCAGAGTCAGAAAGGGTTTGATTCTGCTGGACCTGAAGAGCGTTTGCTGGAGGGAAGGAAGTCTTGAGACGCACTTTTAAAATGAGACTCTCAGAAGCAGCAGGAGACTCAAGTGTGTCAGACGCATCTGCTCACATTTCACACCTCGACTGCCCTCGCCAGACACTCGTTACGTGGCTTTAACTGTCCTGCTTTAATACCAGATGATGAAGCTGGTATGTGTTTGCAGTACACAAGCCACGTTTAAGACGGCTGACTTTAATCTCTCTCTCTCTCACCCTCTCACTCACTCACTCTCTCACTCTCTCACTCTCTCGCTCACTCACTCACTCACTCACTCTCTTTCACTCTCTCTCTCTCTCACACACACACACACGATGCGCAAAACTCCGCATTTGAACAGTCAATAGCAAATACTTAAACTAATAACAAAACAGTAGCTGATTCAGAAGTGCCAGATTGTCATAGCAAAGTCAGAATGACCTCCTCTCCTAGGTTCACGAAACGGTCGTCCATAAAATGCATTGCTGTTCTGTTGTAAGTCATCTTAAAGATTCCTAAATGCATCTACTTCCGGAAGGCCAAATAAAGTGCTTTTGCTTTCGCCTAGAAACACACAGCGTCTCCCTGACATGCTGCTTCAACACTAACTGCGGTTACTGACACCACGCCTTCTTTCTTTGCGTGCACATTTGGGCGGCATTATGCTAACATTTCCACATAGTGAGGTAGATATGTGGGGGCGTGTTAGAACGAGCCGTTTTAGGGGGGCATGGCAGACTCACAATCAGCTTGTAACACTCCACAGAGAAAGGAAAACTTGAAATCGCATCATATGACCCCTTTAAAGAAAACATGATCAGACACAAATGTACTGAAATCTCAGATTTAATTTATTTTGCCTATATGTAATATACATAAAATAAAGTCCATTTAGTTGTAGTCAGAACAGCAAAAACCACACTAAATCTGATTAAAAACAGATTTTTGGAGTCGTCTTGAAGTTATTTTGCCATTGTCGATGGATAATGCAGTGTCTATTTTTAAATATTTTGCAGTAAATTGATTAAGTATGGTGTAAAATTGTTTATAAAACGGATAGTTCCGGTCCTTGATTCTGATTGGCTGAGCCGTGTTTACGTTTGTCTGTTGCTCAGCAACCACTGTTTCTGAGGAGCTACATTGTTTGGTGGAAGAATACTGTTTTTATTAATATCATTACACTTTATTTGCTCTGTTTTATTTTGTGAAACCTTACTACGCATATAAAATACCCGTTTTATAAAAGCTTCGCGTCGTACCTAACAACGCCCCTTAGCCGTTATAAATTCACTGTAAACCACGGCTTCACGAGGCTTATTGCTTTATTATGTGCTTGTATCATTAAATTATGCTGCATAATAATAAACTGTTGGGTTTGTCAACAGCCAACAGTGATGCACCAGTATCTAAGTGTGTGATGATCCATCTAATCAGCCAACATTTATATATACAGTAGAATAGAATATTAATAGAATAGAGATGAAAATTTCATACAAAAATCCAAATATAAAGTATGTAAACTCCATTTATTTGGAGTCAGAACAGCAAAAACCATATTAAATCTGATTAAAAACAGAGTTTTGAACTCGTCTAAATGAATTTTGTTGTGATTTTGACGTTTGCATGAATATTTTGATCTGTATTTTCTTGGGAACATGTCATGTACATTCATCAGATGGACCGTTTGTCTAGTTCTGGAAAAAAAACAGCAGAAACGAAAGTAGTAGGCAAAGAAACGGGTGGAATAACTCAACCGCTCTTTGATAAAGCTGATAAACACGCTGGAGCGCAGATGGGTGGTCGAGCACAAGAGCGACTAATGACCGTATTTACCAGATGAAGGCACCGCATGTTGTAATTAGGCATGGGCCGGTATGAGATTTTGACGGTATGATAACCTGAAGTAAAAATATCAGGGTATTGTTGTTACAGCTCTAAAAGCTTTAAAAAAAATTTGTCTGGGTAAAAAAAAAAAAACTGTTCCGCTGAACACAATATATTTTATTTTTGAGCAACACGCAGAATATTTGGTACAGTAGTATTTGTTTTTTTTCTTTTATTTGTTTCTGAAATGTTTGCTGAATTGTGGGCTGTCCTGCAGCTCTTGATGTGGATGGTTGATTTGCTGCTAGAGCTACTGCTGCCCTAAAAAGAAGAAAAATAAAGACTGACATCTTTATTTAACCTAAATCTGTAATCACAGTTATTTAATTTTAATGATATAATTCATATACATATCATTTCATATAATTTAGTTATATAATTTCATA
>NW_015506994.1:37182-69230 GCF_001515645.1 Sinocyclocheilus grahami
TTTGTCTGGGTAAAAAAAAAAAAAACTGTTCCGCTGAACACAATATATTTTATTTTTGAGCAACACGCAGAATATTTGGTACAGTAGTATTTGTTTTTTTTTCTTTTATTTGTTTCTGAAATGTTTGCTGAATTGTGGGCTGTCCTGCAGCTCTTGATGTGGATGGTTGATTTGCTGCTAGAGCTACTGCTGCCCTAAAAAGAAGAAAAATAAAGACTGACATCTTTATTTAACCTAAATCTGTAATCACAGTTATTTAATTTTAATGATATAATTCATATACATATCATTTCATATAATTTAGTTATATAATTTCATACACATAATTTGATTTAATAATAACCCTATTTGAATGATCTGTTCTGACTAACTTTGTGTAATTATACTACATGCCTGAACGAAGCAAACAGCAGAAGCTCTGAATGAGACGCAGATTCTCTCTCTGCCAGCAGGAGGCGCTTCTGGCACAGCAGATACAGTGTTTCCTTTGTTACCGCTGTATACAAAGCAGCTGCGCTGAAACACTGCTTTAATATGAACTATACAGAGACCAGATTAAAAGAAAATACCACGTAAACTTTTCTGAAGATTTTCTTCCAATAGTTCCTGCATCTTGAACAGTGAGTGATCTGCCTGCTACAGTATTTTTCTCTGTGCGTCCGTCTTCAGCGTCTCTGGCCTGTGGTAACGGGCGTTTACAGACTTCATATTTTCACATAAATGACATTTTGGAAAATTATTGCATTGAAAATACTTGCATTGTGCAAGTCCAGAACAGAGACGAGTTGCAATAAGACAAAAAACGGCAAGTTGCCGATCGCGTAAGTTCCAGGGGAAGCTCCTTCGGCCGTCCTACACACACGTGGACGACTGACTCGTCTGTCATTACAGAATCAGATTACGTTTTCAGTGTAAATATCAACTGCACAGTTTAGTTTGAAAGCATTCAGCGAGAAAATACTCCTCCGCATTAGTTTATGGGTGCTAAAACTACATTTCCCATCATTCTTGGCTCAGTTGCACAGCTAATATTCATCCTGCTGTTCGTTTTGTTGCATTAGTGCATTTGGTTTCAAATCTAATTTTTCACTCGTGGCTCTTAAAAATGGACGTCCCAGGAGATGCATGTGGTTTCCAGCATGTCTGTTTGATGGCGCAGCTGTTGGGGTCATGAGAACGGCCCAGCGGTCGTGTCGCTAGCTGTCTGCCGTTTAGATGCTAATGGGGTGCTGTAGATGTGTTTTCTCAAGGGTTTTTCACACACAAACTCTACCAATGCTGGTGCAGATTTAACCATTGATTAACCAGTAATGCTATTTTAACCATTCCCATTAACTAACTGGTATTTATCCATTTTGGGACCAAATGGCTAGTCAACAGACAAGCTTCCAAAATCTACAACCAGATTGACCAGGCTGTTGGTATGTTGGCCGTTGCTGTAGATCAAAGTTTATTGTCCTTGCTGATATGCTTTCTCTTTAGCGTTGTCATAAACCGGCTTTTTATCAGTCACTTGCTCGCTAGATATCAGCACTGGTGATGGCTGTTAAACCTCCAGCTCAGCATATGAGTATCTGCCATTACAAACACATCGGATCGCATCTTTTAAATCTGGATCAGCCAAAGTCCTCCCATGTGGGAATCTGTTTCTTGCTCAGGGTGTGGCAGAGAGTCAAGCACTAAAATAACTCATGGGCCTGACAGACTCAATGGAGTGTGCCGCTGTAAATCACTAACCACCCAAACCAGTTCCTCGGGGCGCGGAGAAACGCCACGGAGTCACAGAAAACCATGTGCTGCTATCAGAGGAACCTTTTTTTGCTTTTTGTGAATGTTAACCTTTATAAAATGCTGAGTGCTTTGGCAACTTTTAGTCATTTTCAGCCTTGTTCCCATCACTTTTGCCCATAATTTCCTGTTCCTCTCCACTAAGTGGCAAAAAGGTCAAGCGCAGAAGGTGTTTTCTGGAATGTCCATTGAAGCCACTCGCATGATTGTCATGTATGGTTGTGTGTTTGTCTGATCTGGTAAGACCTGTTGCGTCCCTCCCTCTCCTGTAGCTGAACGCTTTGAGATGCAGTGGAGCGTGGGAGCACTGCCGGCCATCTTGCGCCTGTTTGGGCTTGCAGTGTTGTGGTTTAATTGAGCTCGGTGTTTGTTTGTGTCCCTGAGCGACTGCACTGAGCTGCGCTAACCTGACACCTGCGTGAGTTCACCCACCTGACGGGTTCCTTCCCACCAAGAGCTTTTCGTCAACAGCGCGAGATCCAAACCACCTAAAATCACTCGCCACTATTGTTTAATGATTTGGCAGATAATGATTCACCTCAGAAAACACACTGAACCATCTGTTTTTCTTCTATCTTCTGTTGTTTTGGTTTTTGGAGGATGAGGGAGTCACACAAACCTGTCCATGTTTCGTCTGTCTAATTTGACTAGGCTAGATTCTACTGAGTGCAGTGTTGGGAGTAACGCATTACAAGTAACCCAAATCAAATTACTTATTTCAAGTTACTAGTAAAGTAATGCATTACTTTTAAATGTACAAGAAAATATCTGAGTTACTTTTTTAAAGTTACTTTTTGTAGTAACGGAAGAGGCACTTCCTTCAACCTGAGGCTTATCAATTTCACTTTTGGTGTGAAAGGGTTGGCAAAAATATAACTTTTGGGTTTTCTGTTATTAAAGAAATAAGCAAGCCCAGCTCAGGTGACAAAACGTAATGCAAAAGTAACAATGCATTATTTGCCATAAAAAGTAGCAAGTAACGTAATTAGTTCAGTTTTATGGAGTAACGCAATATTGTAATCGTTGTTGGGGGTAGCGCATTACAAGTAATGCAAGTTACATATTTAGAATACTTTTTTTGAAGTAAGGTAATGCATTACTTCTAAATTTACAAGAAAATATCCGAGTTACTTTTTCAAATAAGTAACGCAAGTTCCTTTGTTTTCCTTGTGTTGAGAGAAATTGGGAGTGAGGTGCAGAGGCGCTTCTTTCAGCCCGAGGCTTATTCATTTTACTTTTTTGGATTGAAAGGGCCTTTACAGTTGCAAAAAATAGAACTTTGGGGTTTTTCGCAAGCCCAGCTCAGGTAACAAAAAGTAACGCAAACGTGACAATGCATTACTATTCATAAAAAGTAACAAGTAACGCAATTAGTTACTTTTTTATTGAGTAATTCAATAATGTAATCAGTGTTGAGGGTAATGCATTACAAGTAATGCAAATTACATAATCACATTACTAATTAAGTAGTACTAAGTAGTAAAGTTACACATTACTTTTAAATTTACAAGGAAATATCGGAGTTACTTTTTCAGATAAGTAACACAAACTACTTTGTTTTCCCATTTATTCATTGATGCCTCTCCTGTCCCTGTGTTGAGAGAAATCACAGTGCATAGGCACTTCCTTCGGCCTGAAGCTTATTAATTTAGCAAAAGTAACGTAATGCATTACTATCCATAAACCGTAACCAAGTAATGCAGTAAGTTACTTTTTATGGAGTAACGCAATATTGTAATGCTTTACTTTTAAAAGTAACTTTCCCCAACACTGAGTGACACATGAACTTGCTTCAGAATACTGTAGAGTTTGATCAGACGCACAATAATATAAACAGTGTTACGTCATCTTTAGTAGCCTGCGTTTCGGCGCCTTGTGCTTTTTTTCCAGAACCTTTCCTTTCACTGTTCCTCAGTGGCTAAATGATCTTCCCAAGCCTCTAAAACGTCCAAAATCTCATCTTTTCCATGAGCACTTGACTGAATCCTCTCTCTGCTTTCTTATTCCCATCCCTATTCTAGCCTGTGCTCTTCTATTCTTAGCATTTTCAATGTTATTGCCTCCTTTGGATGACCGCTGTCTCGTATTTCTTATTTGAAAGTCATTTTGGATATGGAAAAAATGGAAATTTGGAAATAACAGATGTAAATGTAAAAAATATAGGAAGTGTTTTCTGATTTATTTATTGTATTAAACTAACTTTGCATGATTATATGGCTAGTTGTGTTGTTTTATTTGCATTTAGCATGTTTTTCCTTGCCGTCTGAGCAAGCCTGTGACCCACCGGAGACCTGCTGCTCTCTGACAGTTTAAACATGCACACCGCTGTCTAAACACGTCTCTGAATGGTGTAATCAACAATGTGTTTGGCCCGACCACATTTAAAACAAAGTGTGTGTGTGTCTGAGATGCTGTAACTGTAATTATGTGCGGTGCTGTCATTTCATGTGGCCGCCAGGAGCCTGAGCTCACCGTCCTGAAATCTGCTGTGTTTTATGAGCTGCTGACCTAACGTGTGTTTGGACGTGCGAAACCGACCCAGCATTCCTGAGGACTTGCATAAGAAAAGCAAGAAAAGTGCTCTGTCATAGATCTGTTTCTCATCCACTCTCTGTTGTCAGCATCAGTTGAAGAGCCTCTTCAGCTGCTGTTTATTTTAAGACGCTAAACTCTGGTATTAGAGATCTTCTCCAACCTCACGATGACCCTAGCAACCAATTGAACACCCTAGCAACTGCAAAACAATAGGCTAAAATGCTCAGAACACCCTAGCAACCGTATGTGACCCTGGAGCACAAAAGCAGTGTTAAGTCGCTGGGGTATATTTGCAGCAATAGCCAAAAATACATTGTATGGGTCAAAATTATCGTTATTTTTCATGCCAAAAATCATTAGGATATTAAGTAAAGATCATGTTCAATGAAGATATTTTGTAAACTTCCTACCATAAATATATTAAAACTTAATTTTTGATTAGTAATATGCATTGCTAAGAACTTCATTTGAACAACTTTAAAGGCGATTTTCTCAGTATTTTGATATTTTTGCACCCTCAGATTCCAGATTTTCAAATGTTGAAAAGTTGTATCTCAGCCAAATATTGTCCTATTCTAACAAACCATACATCAATGGAAAGCTGATTTATAAATCTCAATTTCAAAAAATGTACCCTTATGACTGGGTTTGTGGTACAGGGTCACATATAGCTATGACTTAAAACGTGTTGCACAGGGGCAAACAACACTCATTTTCCTCAAAAAAAAAAATATAGGAAGTGTTTTCTGATTTATTTATTGTATTAAACTAACTTTGCATGATTATATGGCTAGTTGTGTTGTTTTATTTGCATTTAGCATGTTTTTCCTTGCCGTCTGAGCAAGCCTGTGACCCACCGGAGACCTGCTGCTCTCTGACAGTTTAAACATGCACACCGCTGTCTAAACACGTCTCTGAATGGTGTAATCAACAATGTGTTTGGCCCGACCACATTTAAAACAAAGTGTGTGTGTGTCTGAGATGCTGTAACTGTAATTATGTGCGGTGCTGTCATTTCATGTGGCCGCCAGGAGCCTGAGCTCACCGTCCTGAAATCTGCTGTGTTTTATGAGCTGCTGACCTAACGTGTGTTTGGACGTGCGAAACCGACCCAGCATTCCTGAGGACTTGCATAAGAAAAGCAAGAAAAGTGCTCTGTCATAGATCTGTTTCTCATCCACTCTCTGTTGTCAGCATCAGTTGAAGAGCCTCTTCAGCTGCTGTTTATTTTAAGACGCTAAACTCTGGTATTAGAGATCTTCTCCAACCTCACGATGACCCTAGCAACCAATTGAACACCCTAGCAACTGCAAAACAATAGGCTAAAATGCTCAGAACACCCTAGCAACCGTATGTGACCCTGGAGCACAAAAGCAGTGTTAAGTCGCTGGGGTATATTTGCAGCAATAGCCAAAAATACATTGTATGGGTCAAAATTATCGTTATTTTTCATGCCAAAAATCATTAGGATATTAAGTAAAGATCATGTTCAATGAAGATATTTTGTAAACTTCCTACCATAAATATATTAAAACTTAATTTTTGATTAGTAATATGCATTGCTAAGAACTTCATTTGAACAACTTTAAAGGCGATTTTCTCAGTATTTTGATATTTTTGCACCCTCAGATTCCAGATTTTCAAATGTTGAAAAGTTGTATCTCAGCCAAATATTGTCCTATTCTAACAAACCATACATCAATGGAAAGCTGATTTATAAATCTCAATTTCAAAAAATGTACCCTTATGACTGGGTTTGTGGTACAGGGTCACATATAGCTATGACTTAAAACGTGTGTTGCACAGGCAAACAACACTTGCATTTTCCTCAAAAAAAAAAAAAGTAAAGTAAAACATTAAAAAAAAAATTTATCAGTCGTGCAACCCGCAGAAAATAATAATAAAAAATGTATTTGATTTTTCGAAAACATTATAAAACTTTTATTTTCAAAAAAAAAAGAAAAGTAAAATCCATTTTTATTTTATTTTTTTGCGATGGTGCAACCTAAGTTACATTAGAAAAAAAAAGTTATTTGATTTTTCTCAGACATTATAAACACATTTTTGTCTAGAACAGCATGTAAAAAAAATAACAAGGACATTTATTAAGAAAATAAACCAAAAAAGCTTCATCCGACGGATCATGTAATCTTCTATTTTCACCGTTGCTTGTTTATTCTGCTGGTCAGTGTTTGAAATAAACATTCATTATTAAACTTGCTTGTTATTAAAGTGTGCACTTCTGTAAAGTTTGTGTGTATATTAATTGTCCATAAAATGGTTCTTCTGACCCGTAACGTCTTGCTCTCTCTTCTCTCGCCGACAGCAACCATGTCGGATGTCGACAAGTTCCTGTATGTGGACCGCAACCTGGTCAACAACCCGCTGGCGCAGGCCGACTGGGCCACCAAGAAGCTGGTGTGGGTGCCGTCGGAGCGGCTGGGGTTCGAGGCCAGCTCGGTGAAGGAGGAGCACGGTGATGAGGTGGTGGTGGAGCTGGCCGACTCGGGGAAGAAAGTGCGGGTCAACAAGGACGACATCCAAAAGATGAACCCGCCTAAGTTCAGCAAGGTGGAGGACATGGCCGAGCTCACCTGCCTGAACGAGGCGTCCGTGCTGCACAACCTGAAGGAGAGATACTACTCCGGCCTCATATACGTGAGTCTGAGCAAACACACTTACCACTGCAGGATCATCTGCGAAGCTTTAACCCTGAGATATCAGGCTTTTATGGCTCATATAGTGAGAGGAAAAAACAGCTCAGAGACTGAGCAGAAATATGCAATTTGGTGCAGATGCTGATATTTATTATATGATGAAATTCTGATGCTTAGATCTCAGAAATTCTGATCTCAAATCAATGAGATCTTTATAACAGAATAGCAGATACTTACATAAAATTATATTAATATCAGTCGTCACTCTATATCTCCAGTAAAATGTCTTAGTAAGATGAGATTGAAATGATCAAAACTAGGGTTGCAAAAAGGTGGAAAATTTCCAGTAAATTTCGGAAACTTTCCAGGATTTTTTTGGAATATTCCAGGGATTTTTGGAAATTTTCCACCCCTTTGCAACCCTAATCAAAACATATAATGCAATGCAATCCAATTATGATACAAATAAACGCTCCTCAGAAGATGCGAGATGTTCTGGAGGCTCCACTGAGGAACAGTGAAAGTGAAGCTTCTGGAAACAAACGCTCCTCAAAAGATCCTGATGATCAGATTTGAGATGCACTGAATTTCAGAGTTAGTGCTGTTTTAAGTACTTGGCAGTTCTGGTTTCAAACTGTTTTGATTAATAATCTTTGTTTTAAGTTCTTAAACATATATTTATTTGCACATTTTGCACATCTGCTCGAAATAAACACCCTTTTTGGACAGCAACTTTGCTCCCATGATTTTGCTCCTCCTTGTGACTGCTCGGGACGTTATCAAAATGGATCAAGGGTTTTGTTTTGAGGAATATTAAGAGATTCGACAACCTTGAAAGTAGATAATAGGGTCTCACTGACCTGCTCGCTGAAATTGTTCAGTGCCAATTCTCTGCACAGGAAGCAGTAGGAACAATGTGCTCCTGAAGGACAGGAAATTATGTGATGGGTAGGAGATGAGGGAAGCAGAAGTGTGTCTGAAAAAAGACATCTCTGCTAGACACAGACTGGCTCATCTAATCTGGTTAAGATAAGTCAGGCTTGGTTGATCCAGTCTAGGTTGCGATTCTTTGATCCGAATCCCCTCACAGGTCTCTTATCTGGTTCTAAACCTATTTGAATCGTCAGTGTGAGTAGCAGCAGAGCCTGGTTACCATGGCAACTGCTCAGCAATGAACCTAGCAACAGCATAGCAACAGTCTAGAACACACTAGCATTGTCGGGCGAGTGTTGCAGTGGTAAAAAAAAACACTTGCATTTTCTTGTATTTTTTGCAGTGGGCCAAATAGAGTTACATTAACAGAAAATAAAAAATATATACAATTTTTCTGAAACTTCACAAAAACGTTTTAGAATAGCTCAACCTGTTTACCACAGTAACTAGATTAACCACTCAGGAGGAGAACATATCAACGATTGGAAGGTTTCACTTCACACTTTTGCGTTCCTGTGGTTTCATAACAAAAAAATAACTGTCGCAACAAATGTGCTTTCTGCAGTGAGAGCTGCTTTAAACTGCGATGGACAAATTCAACATTATTAGCAGACGGACTTTGTGGACCTAGGTTTTCTGTGCTGATTTTGGGGAATCATACACATGGTACAACATGTTGAATTGTTCTCTGCCCAATGTTAATGCTGTTTTGTGTAGTTCTGAAGGTCCAGATTTCATGCTCACCAGGCCAGATTAGTTTCATACCAACTGGAAACCGCACTGGATCCCAAACCTCCCGTTTTAATACTTTTATTCATCAAGGATGCATTCAATTGATCAAAAGTGACAGTAAAGATGTGTATAATGTTACAAAAGATTTCTATTTCAAATAAATGCTGTTCTTTTAAACTTTCTGTTCATAAAAGAATCCCAAAAAATAAAATGCATCAGTTTCCACAAAAATATGAAGCAGCACAACATTGTTTTCAACATTTATAATAATAATAATGATAATCTGATAATAATCAGAAATGTTTCTTGAGCAGCAAATCAGCAGATTAGAATGATTTCTGAAGATCATGTAACACTGAAGACTGGAGTAATGATGCTGAAAATACAGCTTTGATCACTGAAATAAATTACATTTTACAATATATTTACATAGAAAACAGTTATTTTAAATTGTAATAATATTTCACTATTTCACTTGAGCAGGAAAGACTTTGTTCAAAAACATGAGCCCAGACTTCTGAATGCTGATGTTGAGTGTGTGTGTGTGTGACTGAATGTCTCTGTTCTCCACAGACGTATTCGGGTCTGTTCTGTGTGGTCATCAACCCCTACAAGAACCTGCCCATCTACTCCGAGGAGATCGTAGACATGTACAAGGGCAAGAAACGACACGAGATGCCGCCGCACATCTACGCCATCACAGACACGGCCTACAGGAGCATGATGCAGGGTAAGCACGTCCCACAGAATGGCAGGAAGAGGAATTGACTGAACTGCAAATGAAAGAAATTCAGCAGTTACACAAAGTATTTTCATTAGTCCAACACAGACAAAACATCAATAATTACATCATTAATTTAGACTAATTATGTGTATTTATGTTGTGATTTATGATGATTTTATCAGCTTTTCTCTGCTGTCAGAACAATAAACAACCATGAAAACAGTATGCCTTCTAAAAAAATTAATATTTATAAATCCACAAGAAAACGCTTTGTGCCAAATTATGCATGTAATTTGTCAGTTTTGTTCATTCAAAAATAGTTATATTACAGTTAAAGTGTAATCTACAGCTAGATCCAATCTCAAGAAATACGAGACTTAAAGTTCCAATAGAAAAAAAAATATATATATATTTTTTTAATTTTTGTCGTAGAACTATAATAACAAAAAAATAATTAATTTTTTTAGGTTATCTAAAATTAAAATAATAAAATAAATGTTTTATTATAATGAATATTAAAAACTACACTTACATCAGCTATATTAATTTCATTTTAATTTTACTTTCTTAAATTCAAATTTGAATTGCAATTCTGCCTCCTGTTTGTTACCTCAGTTCAAATTCTTTTTAAAAGAGGAATATTTTACAAAATTTAAATTCGCTTGGTGTGTGGATTAAAATGAAAAAAAAATCAATATTGTGCAAACCATAGTACTAAAAACAACAATTTAATTCTGCTTTCTTATATTCAAACTTGAATTGCAATTCTACATTCTGTTTGTTACATAAAAAATTTATATTTACAAATAAGCAAGTTTTGTGGCACATGTAGAAAATAATTTTGTCGGGTTTGTTGATTCAAAAAAATATCTACATTTTTAAAATCCACGTCAAATCAAAACGAAAGAAAAATGAGTTTGTTTGTTTGTTTCTTGTGTGGGTTCAGCTTTATTCATACAAATAAATCTTGAGTAAAATCTTGATTTGACTGGGAATGTTGCACAATAAGGGTCCATAAGGGCGTATTTTTCTCGTTGAGCGTTTGTCCCGTGGCGCCGTCCGGAGCTGATTTGTGTTCAGTGAGCCCCCCGTCAGGCTTTAATTCGCCTCTTAAATCCTCCACAGGCCTCCTGGAGCGGGACTCTGACCGCGCTGTAACCGCTGCTCATTACAGTCTGACAGCAGCTTCGGTCGCCGTCTCGAACCGCTTTAATCGTCTTTAGGGGTTTTGTTATAGATGGGATATTTTCCAAGAAATGTATTGCTACCATTTGGGCTTAGTGATGTGATGAAACCTCTAACACTTAGTATTAAAGTTGAGAAGTCTCTTCTGATCAGCAAGGCTCCATTTATTTGATTAAATAGTGAAATATTATTACCATTTGAAATAACTATTTTCTATGTGATTATATGTTAAAATGTAATTTATTGCTGTGATGCGCAGCTGTATTTTCAGCATCATTACTCCAGTCTTCAGTGTCACATGATCTTCAGAAATCAGTCTGATATGCTGATTTGCTGCTCAAGAAACATTTCTGATTATTAGCAATGTTGAAGGATTCTTTGATGAATAGAAAGTTCAAAAGAACAGCATTTATCTGAAATGTTTTTACTGTCACTTTTGATCAATTTAATGCATCTTTGCTAAACAAAAGTATGCATTTCTGTAAAAGAGATCTAAAAAAAAAAAAAGAATAAATAAATCCCTGAAACCCATATGTCATGTGATAAAAATAAAAAAAAAGTACAAATCTGCTGATTTATTATTATGGTCTGCGTTTTCTTGTCTTTTTATTTGGCATTTAGCAAATGTAACAGTTAAATTAGCACGAGGACCGTTATGTTACGGCAGTTTTCTGGAAAGGCGGCTCCCTCTCCAGTCACAGGAAGCCAGATATTGACTTCCTGTTTTGTGGTCTGAGCTCTTCCTGCTTAAGAAGCTCAGAAGGGTTTGGTGAGAGCGAATGGGTGGTGCGCTTTTCCGTTTGGAGGAATTTATAGCTGCTCGTTTGGTTAAACCAACTAACCAACATGAGAAAAATGATCAACAAACGCTTTAAAGAACATCAGAGTTGAGCTTGAGCTTGCTTAGCTGATCAAATGCTCTCAGTTCATGTTCTTCTAAAGAAGGAATTTATCGTAAACTTTCTCTGCCTCTGAAACGACTTCCATTAGATTGATAAGAAATAGTCATTTTACATCCTGCTTGTCAAATAAAAAATTTAAAGAATGAAACCAAGAAAATAATAATAATAAAAATTCTAAAAATTTCAATTTTTTAAAATAAAAATTAAATTCAATTTAAATTTAAATTTCAGATTATTTCCTGCCAAATAATCTCACTCAAAATACATATAATACATCATGATTTTCAAATAAAAATGAGTAAAATCAATACGATAAAGGAAAATAAATCAAATCAAATCAACGTAAAAATATGTATGATGAAGTAAAATATAAAAGTATTACTTCCTGCCAATCGATTTCTCTCATAATACAGAAAAAAAGAAATAAATAATAATAAAGTAAAAATTAAGTCCGTCAAAAAATATAAAAATAAATATAAAATATAATATTATTTCCTGCCAAATAATCTCATTTAAAATACTTAACATATATCCTCCTTTTCAGATAAAAAAAAAAATCAAGAATAAAGTCATTGAAATAACATAAAATATAAATAAAAATCTATATAAATATACAATAAAATGTAAAACTCCTGCCAAATAAAATATTTCCTGCTCACTCATGATACATAAAATACATCCTGCTTTTGAAATAAAAATAAAAATCAAGAATGAAATCAATCAAATTAAATAAATCAAAATACATCAAATGACAGAAAGGAAATGCCTAGTGAATGTCGTTTAAAGTGTTTGTGCTGTGCGAATGAGTAATTTTCGTGTTTCTGTCTCCTCTCACAGACCGTGAGGACCAATCGATTCTCTGCACGTGAGTCACATGACCCTGCATGTGTGCGTCTTATGATTTGATCATTAAAGATGTGTTGATTTCTCATGTCTGTGTGTTTGCGTGTGTTCAGGGGCGAATCTGGAGCCGGAAAGACAGAAAACACCAAGAAGGTCATTCAGTATCTGGCCCATGTGGCCTCGTCCCACAAAACCAAGAAAGACCAGGTTAGTTCTTCATGAGTTCTCCACCCTGCTTTCATCTGGTCTCACATGGTCTTATCAGATCAGGCCGAGCCGGAGGAATGCGGGTTGTTTTGGGGGATGGGAGGGACTTTAACGCAGTTCATAAACATCGTAATCCATTAGAGAGGGAAACCGTTCACAAACTGCCCAGTCCACTTTAATCCACCCAGACATTTAAAGGATGCCAGACATCCATTGTAACGTTACAAGCCAAATATGTAGCATCACATGGACATTTTAAGATTTTAAGATACATTTAAAAAAAAATACTTTTCCAACACATGGTCAGTGAAAAGAGGCGCTTAACCTTCATGAAATGAAACTAAGCTAAATGTTATTTATTTATTTTTTTTGTATAAATGTACTTATTTTTGCAAGCGTGTTTTGCATATTTCTGCATATAGTTTAAATCAGATTTCAAAACCATTTATTCATTTATTTATTAGCATACGTATGTTTGCATACTGTAAAATACATAAAAACTAAAATAGAAATGCGTTTATTTATTTGTTTTATACGTACTGATTCATTTTTGCGTATTTCTGCATATAACACAGCCTGTTTGGTCAATTTTCCGCATATAGTTTCAGTCAGATTTAAAACCTTATTTATTTATTGTTAATTATTTTAGCATACTTTTTATATATATTGTAATACACGTTAAAATATACATACAATTAAATAAAATTTATTCAAAATGAAGTCTAGTTTGCAACCAACTTTTGATTTGTATTGATAATTGATGATAAACTCTCATAAATGAAAGTGAAGTATTTAATCTTTTCTCACAATAACATTGATAACCGGGTTGAATGATTGAGCTTAACTAGTTCAGGTTTGGTCAAACATTTGTCCTCATCTGCACCTTCTTCATGGAAACACTGTACAAAACTCAAACCTGTGAGTGTTTTGTGAAAATAAATGAAGTGTTCTGTGGGATTGGGTCCTGATGTTTCTGTTGGTCATTATCGGCCGATCGCTGGATCTGGCCTTTGGCTGTAAGTTGATGGTTTGAGTGTTTTTCTCTTTATACCAACAGAGCAGCTCGGTCCTGTCACATGTGAGTTACATCTCTCCATCTGTCTCTCTCCGTCTCATTCATGTCTCACTGTTATCTCTCCGCTGCTGGGTGAACAACCCAAGCCGAACGCACAGCGATTCAGACACATGACACCGAGAACCAGATCAATATCACAAAGACCGGCTCATATTTCACCCCAAAATCAATAGTCTGCATTCAGAAAAAGAGACTCGTTTGAAAACCCGGCTGTAAATGTGTTTGATTTGGGTGAAAATCATGTCAAAATGCAGAAACAAATGGTTGAAGGGTTCGTTTAGTTTTAAAGCAGATTGTTTGGGGTTAAATATGATCCAGATCCTGACATTGTTCACTGAGATTTGTCTAAATAAATTGTGTAAATTGAGATTTATGTGATCGTTAGGACTGGGTAGTGAGAAAAGTTATGATTTGATTCGATTCACAAGCTTCCGATTCGATATTAATTCATTTGGATATACAGGCAATCGGGTACAGTATAAGTCAGGGGTTTTTTTTAAGGAAGAAATCTTTCAACTAGTGCTGTAACCTATAAAACAAACCCGGTCAGGTGGTACTTATACATTAATGTGATTTGTAAACAAACATTTTAATGTCTATATCTTTTCAATGATATAATTATGTTTCTACTCCAGTTTGTTGTTTAAATATAAACATTTAAACAGTACATGTCATAACTTTTCATGAGGGATTTATTCAAACCTACTAAATATTGAAGAACAGGTTAGGAAAAAATAGAATTAATATGCATATATTTCGCAAAATTCGCCTTTCTAGTTTATTTGTCTCGCTAACTATGGCGTTTATGGACATTGAATGTCATTCCTGAGGTACATGTGAGGTTAAGTGATATTGTTTACAAGCGGGTTGATTGACGGTTGAAACACTGATTGATCGATGATATGATTCATGTCAGTAAGTTGTAATGTATCTCTACATACCTTCTGCTGTTCGTTCATTGTTATTTCATGTAGTAACTGGCAGAATGAGGGAAAGATGATCAGTTCACGCCGCTTCTTTTGAACTGAAGCCCCGTTCACACCGCCAGCGACTTTTTCGCTGCTTGTCGCTTGTGGCTGGCAATTGAGGTCGCTAGTGGGCCTTCCCACTTCTGGTTGTCTAGTTACCCCGTAACACTCCACTACAGCAGATTAATCACGTGCTCTCCACTGACTTCACTCCCATTGGTTGTCGCTCGCGAAATTCGCTGCTTATTTGCATAAAGTTGAAGAATTCTGAACTTTTGTCGCTTGACACGCCCACATTCTGTCGCCAACGGTCACTGTTGCTCGTGTCGCCGGAAGTCGCCAGCTCTCCATTGAAAATGAATGGGATTATGTCGCTCTGTCACTGGCGGTGTGAACGGGGCTTAACCGTCGCGCCACTTTAAAGTGCGCCAAAATGTCTTGTTTGAATTCCGTAAAATAACTGGCAGAATTTGAAAGATGAAACCTTGTTTCATATCAAAAGTAATAAGGCATAAAGTTTATTGCGATTTATTGGATGGATGTTTTATAATATTAATATTTTGTTCACACATCAAACCGGACACAGCACAGATCACTTCTGGGGATTTAAGAATCGAAATCGCTTCAGCAAAATGAGAATTTTCGACATTTTCACCCCAGCTCTAGTGATCATATTAACATGTTCGGCTCTCAGTCTCACTTCTCATGTGTCTGAATACCACGGTGAATCTGTCTGTACGGTGTTTCTGCGCTCATGAGATTTGGGTTTGGTTTCTGCTGTTTGAATTAAGTGTGTGTGTGTTTATGTATTTGATTCAGTCGCCCGCGCGAGCCTCCTGCGGCGCGAATCATGACGTCAGCGAACAGGAACGCTGCTGGAAAGTTCTGGCGCGTTTAACGAGCCTCGCTTTACGAGAGAGAAAGAGAGCATGTGAATGTGAAACGGTTTACAGAGGAGCTGCGGGGAAACTTCACATGATTTGAACAAGATGATGATCGTTAGTTTCTGTGTTAAAAGGGGGAATAGTTCTGCTTATTTTATCCCAAAGGTGCAGTCGGTACTAGGGATGTAACAGTACGGAAATTTCTTATCACGATTATAGTGGCCAAAATTATCACGGTTATCAGTATTATCACGGTATTGTTCAAATGTGCTGAAGATGTTAAAAAAGTACTGACATAAATCACTTCAAGTTTTATATTTAAAAATCAACAAACAACAAATACAATTACTTTTTGTTTGCATAATCACTAAAACAATAACTGAATGTAAATATAGGTCTCTGTAAATCCACCCGCTGACAGCAGGTGGCGCTGATGGAAAAGCAGAATTACAGCTGTTTCCAGTAACCTCCGAGGACAAAGCAGTATTGCGATTAAAAACACTTCCTTTAGGTATTACATGGAGCGAAGATGAAAACAAAATGCCATCGAATCGTTTCTGAAGACAGTCAGAACCTTCAGAGGTACATTCATATAATTAATTCATTCAAATATTCATTTGTATAATTCCCTTAGCACTCTTTTAAAACCTCCCAGCTTTTCCGCACTATTTTCACTCAAAACAAAACTACTCTGCATGCTGTGCGCACGTGACACTGTTACTTAAAACTGTGCTTTATGCTGGACAGTAGTTATTTATCTAGAGTTGTTCAAATCGCGGTAATCTAATACGGTTTTAATGATAATTAAAAGATGAAACGGTAATACTAACCGTGGGAATTTTATCATGATTTATTGTCAAATCGGTAATCGTTACATCCCTAGTCGGTACGAGTTAAAACGCTTGTGCAACAACTTGGCATGTGGGAAATATTTTCTAAATTGTGAAAATGCTTTTCTAGGCGGAGGTGATTGTACTGATGTCATTGATTTGGGTGGAGTTTAATTCATGTAAATGAGATGATCAAGCTCCGCCCACTAGAAGTCCACACATTTTACATATGCATATATAACACTGGAGTATTTAGACATGTTTCACTCAAGAGTGAATGTATGAACTTCGCATTTCTCCTTTTAAACTCCATTCCAAGTGTTTTACTATGAACATGATTCCCGTTCTTTTACAGACACTTGAGCCTCAAGTTAAAGGGATTTTGTGAGGACGTTTTATTTTATTCTAATTACTATAGTATTGTAGTTTTTAAATTAATTTGAGTAAAAGTTTGTCATTTTAATTGTTCTTATTTTGCAGCTTTCTTTTTCATTTTATTTAACGTTTTAGTAATTTTCTTGTGCTTTGTCGTTTTTATATTCGTTTTTTAGTTTTAATTTTAATTGGACCGTTTTAGTAATTTTCTTGTGCATTTTTGTCATTTGTATTAATTTTTCATTTGTTTTCTTGATTAGCAGTTTTCGTTTTATTGTTAAAATGTACAAAAAAAACAACAGTGTATATATATATATATATATATTTTAATTTTTTTGTCATTTTTATTAGTTTTTCAATAATTCTTCTGTTTTAATTTTAGTCAAAGTTTTAGTAATTTTGTTGTGTTTTGCCGTTTTTATTATTTTTTAGTTTTCATTTTATTTGGACAGTTTTAGTAATTTTCTTGTGCATTTTTGTCATTTGTATTAATTTTTCATTTGTTTTCTTGATTAGCAGTTTTCGTTTTATTGTTAAAATGTACAAAAAAAACAACAGTGTATATATATATATATATATATTTTAATTTTTTTGTCATTTTTATTAGTTTTTCAATAATTCTTCTGTTTTAATTTTAGTCAAAGTTTTAGTAATTTTGTTGTGTTTTGCCGTTTTTATTATTTTTTAGTTTTCATTTTATTTGGACAGTTTTAGTAATTTTCTTGTGCATTTTTGTCATTTGTATTAATTTTTCATTTGTTTTCTTGATTAGCAGTTTTCGTTTTTATTGTTAAAATGTACAAAAAAACAATAGTATATATATTTTTTGTCATTTTATTAGTTTTTCCAATGATTTTTCATTTTAGTTAAGTTTTAGTCATTTTGTTGTGTGTTTTTGTCATTTTACTAAGTGTTTTTTTTTTTTTTTTTATCTATACAGTTTTTATTTATTTATTTATTTTGTACCTAAACTGAAACGAAACAAAAATGAGAAATGTTGCCTTGGAAACTAATTGAAATAAAATAAGTTATTTTGTGTATTATTTTATTTCAAGTAAAGAAAGTGTTTTGTTCTGATTTTAGTTTCAGCTTTAGTTAACGATATAACCATGGCTCCAGATGCTGCATAGAGCTGAAGTTGTGTTTAAGCTGGAATATTAATTTAAAGTGAATGAACGTTTGTGTTTGAGTGAGATGAGTGTCAGATTTAAGAGTCATGTGGTCACTGGTTTGATGTTTTCGGAGGTGGCGGGCCGCTCACTTTCGTGGTGGTTTGGGATGGGGGATCAGAACGTGCTTATCTTTGTATGTGTTTGTTTCAGCTTATTTGCTCTTCTGTGTGCAAAAAGCTTGTGATGTTGTGTTTAAGAGCTTTGCTTTTGACAGCCAGACGTGATCAGCTCTTCACAGTGATTAGTTTGAACAGAACTGATGTGGATTGGTATGTTTTTGAGCGCAGGGTGAGCTGGAGAAGCAGCTGCTGCAGGCCAATCCCATCCTCGAAGCCTTCGGCAATGCCAAGACAGTCAAGAACGACAACTCTTCTCGATTCGTAAGTCTTCCCGTTATGGCAGACTTTTCGCACATTAGTCTGGCTGTAAATGCGTGTGATTTATCTTTTGTGTTTTCTGTGTTTTAGGGCAAGTTCATCAGAATCAACTTTGACGTTAACGGGTACATCGTCGGAGCCAATATTGAAACCTGTATCTTTATGAGCTAGAGCATGACCTGTTTTTAATAACCGCTTGTGAATCTGTGAAAATGTCACAGATGTGAATTTGTAGAGAAAAATGCCATTAATCGCTCCATTTAAAAACAAAAAACAAAGTTTTTGACATTTTTAATAATTTCATGTTTAATAAATGCTAAAAGACTAATGATCGTTTCTGTGACTGTACAGTGAGCATAGAGCATCTGCTAAATGTTTATATAATTAATGAGGTAAGTGAACTGAAACTGGTTAATAAAGACCCAGGCTGTTGAAAGCCTTCATGTGAATATATTCGTGCATCTGTTCTGTTGTGTGTCCTTGACTCTGACCGTCAGACCTGTTGGAAAAGTCCCGTGCAATCCGTCAAGCTAAAGAAGAAAGAACCTTCCACATGTTCTACTACATGCTCACCGGTGCAGGAGACAAACTGCGCTGTGGGTGTCCTTCGCTGCTTTAATACATGATTTCTGAACCTATATATTACTAAAATAGTAGGATGAGACTCTAATGTTTATGAATGTATGTAAATTAATCAATCAGTTTCTTCGTTCATCAGCTGAACTCTGTCTGGAGAGCTACAATAAGTACCGGTTCCTGTCCAATGGGAACGTGACAATCCCGGGACAGCAGGACCGAGACATGTACCTGGAGACCGTGGAGGCCATGAGGATCATGGGCTTCTCTGAGGAAGAGCATATCGGTGAATATATACTGCCGTTTTCAAACATGACAATATTATTTGTAATATGTTTGAGGTTTTTAATTGCGTGTGTCGCCCCCTGCAGGTCTGTTGAGGGTCATTTCATCTGTGCTACAGCTGGGTAATATGTCCTTTAAGAAGGAGCGTCACTCGGACCAGGCCTCCATGCCTGATGACACAGGTAAACACATCTTTATGACTTTACAAACACTTCCATCAGGCCTTGTGCTGTTAATCTGTAGCTATATTATCACCATAAAGTTAGCTGGTGGTTTTACATGGATTCTAACAAGTCAAAACTGGTCATTAGCTTGTCCAAACTGGTTGAAAATGGTCATTCGCTGTTCCATAGTGGTTATTAACTGCTACAAGCTGGCAAAAAATGTAATTAACTGGTCCAACTAATCAAAATATTCATTAACTGTTCCAAAATGATCAAAAATTACATTAGTTGTGTCTGAACTGGTCAGAAATGCTCATTAGCCAGTCCAAACTGGTCAAAGATAGTTATTAGCTGGTCCAAGCTATCCAAAAATGGTTATTAGCTGGTCCAAACTGGTAAAATGGTCATTAGCCAGTCCAAACTGGCCAAAGATAGTTATTAGCTGGTTCAAGCTATCCAAAAATGGTTATTAGCTGGTCCAAACTGGTTGAAAATGGTCATGAGCTTGCCCAAATTGGTCAAAAATGGTAATTAATTACTGCATGCTGGCCAAAAATTGTACTTAACTGGTCCAAAATGGTCATTAACTACTACAAGCTGGCCACAAATGGTCATTAGCTAGTCCAAACTGGTAAAAAAGGGCATTTGCTGCTCCAAAACAGCAAAAAATGGTCATTAGCTGCTACAGATTGTCATATATGGTAATTAGCTAGTCAGAAATGCTTGAAAATGGTCGTGAGCTGGTCCAAGCTGCTGATAAATGGTCATTAGCTGGTCTAATTGGCCAAAAATTGTCATTAGCTGGTCCAACTGGTTGAAAATGGTCATTAACTGCTACAGGCTGGCCAAAAATAGTCATTAGCTGGTCCAACTAGTCAAGAACAGAAATGAGCAGTTTCAAACTGATTGAAAATTATCATGAGCTGCTCTAAACTGGCTAAAAATAGTCATTATCTGGTACAGCTGATCCAAAATGGTCATTGCTGGTCCAAACTGGTCTGAATGTTTAATTAGCTAGACTACCAGCTGATGAGGCCAAGGTTGACCTGGTAGAACCTCGTAGTCAGGCTAGTTGGAGTATGTAGAGAAGGTAAACCAGCAAGTTTGTGTTGTTATCAGTTACTATTTCCAAACGACTTTCCCTTCACTCCTCCAGCTGCCCAGAAGGTGTGCCATCTGATGGGCATGAGCGTGACTGATTTCACACGCGCCATCCTCTCGCCCCGGATCAAGGTGGGCCGTGACTACGTGCAGAAGGCCCAGACGCAGGAGCAGGCCGAGTTCGCTGTAGAGGCTCTGGCCAAAGCCACGTATGAGAGGATGTTCCGCTGGCTGGTGATGCGCATCAACAAAGCTCTGGATAAGACCAAACGTCAGGGCGCCTCCTTCATCGGCATCCTGGACATCGCCGGCTTTGAGATCTTCGATGTACGGCACAATCCTTCAACCTCAAGGGTGCTTACAGTGGGATAGCCCACAATTCCTAGCAGTAACTGTGTTTCTGTTCCTCCCCGCAGCTAAACTCGTTCGAGCAGTTGTGTATTAACTACACTAACGAGAAGCTCCAGCAGCTCTTCAACCACACCATGTTCATCCTGGAGCAGGAGGAGTACCAGCGCGAGGGCATCGAGTGGAGCTTCATCGACTTCGGCCTCGACCTGCAGCCCTGCATCGAACTCATCGAGAAACCTGTTAGTGTCCTCCACCATTCGTGTGACTCCTAGAACGATCATGTGACCTTTAATGGAGCTGTTTAAGATTGGGTTTGATTTCCATAATGTCTTCATGATCTTCTGCTATTGTAGATAGAAAGGTAGTAGCTGATTTTACATGGCTTCTAGTAGGTCAAAGCTGCTTCAAGTTGATTTATAAGGTAAATTAGCTAGACTACCAGCCAATGGGGCCAAGAATGACCTGGTACATCATCCTAGAGAAACTGGTTAGAGCAGGTAGAGAAGGTAATCCAATAGCAGTTATTATTTCTGAACAACTCCACCAATTGTGTAACCCCTAGAATGACCATGTGACCTTTAATAGAACTGTCTTCATGTAAAGATATTAGTCAGAATTGAGAACTTTGAAATCCATTATTTTAAAAATACTAAATTCAGTTTGATTTCAATGTGTTTTCTTCTGTTGATGTAGATGGATTGCATGGTCTTAGCTGTTCCAGGCTGGTTAAAAATGGGCATTAGCTGGTCCAAACTGGTTGAAAATGATTATTAGCTGACCAAGAAGGTTGAAATTGTCATAAGCTGGTTCAAATTGGTCAAAAATGGTTATTAGCTGGACCAAGATGGTCAAAAATAGCCATTAGCTGGACCAAACTGATTGAAAATGGTCATTAGCTCATCCTAGCTGGAAAAAAATAGTCATTAGCTGGTCCAAACTGGTTAAATGGCTATTAGCTGGACCAAGATGGTCAAAATAGTCATTAGCTGGTCTAAACTGGTCCAGAACGGTTGTTAGCTGGTCTAAACTGGTTAAAAATGGTCATTAGCTTTTCCAAACTGGTTATTATGGTTATTAGCTGGACGGCGATGGTAAAAAATGGTTATTACCTGCTCTAAACTGGTTAAACATGGTCATTAGCTGGATGGAGATGGTAAAAAATGTTTTTTACCTGGTCAAAAATGGTCATTAGCTGGTCCAAAGGTGATGAAGCTGGGTTCTGCTGATGATGAAGACTTTGATTGTAATCTGTGTTGTGGGTTTCCAGACGAGTCCTCCAGGAATCCTCGCTCTCCTGGACGAGGAGTGCTGGTTCCCCAAAGCCACGGACAAGAGCTTCGTGGAGAAGGTCCAACAGGAGCAGGGGAAGCACCCCAAATTCCACAAACCCAAGAAACTGAAGGACGAGGCGGATTTCTGCATCATGCACTACGCTGGAAAGGTGTTGACATGCTCCTCGGCTGAACACATGTGCGATTTCATAGCCTTATTTGGGAATTTGAAACATCTGTGATTGTGTTTCTCAGGTGGATTATAAGGCGGACGAGTGGCTGATGAAGAACATGGACCCGCTGAACGATAACGTGGCCACTTTGCTCAATCAATCCACCGACAAGTTCGTTTCAGAGCTGTGGAAGGACGGTGAGTCGATATATCACATTGCATCAGCTCTTAAATGAATAGGTTGTGGAGGAAGACTATAAATGATGAAGAGATGTGTAGGACACAAGGGCGTGAAGCTTTTAAACTCAACAAAGGGAAACAATGACTAACATTTACACTCTGGGCGCCTTTTTCATGCCAACATTAGTGGAAACTTACTGGATTTGTTCTCTTCTGCTAGTGTTTGATCCTCTGTTTCTTCCCCTCTCCATCCATCCAACCATCCACCCCTTGTTTCACGCCCTCCTGGACCTCTGTACACACCATCTCCCATCTGTCCATCTCTCTCAGAGGTCCAGAACTGTCAGAGAGCTTATTTCTATCAGCGTTTTCCTTTCCTTCATTTAGAGCCAGGTGACATCTTTGGTGTTTCTCTCTCTCTCTCTCCTATGACGTTCTTTTCCTCCTCCATCTCCATCAGCTGTCCTGCGTGACTGTTTTTCTCTGAGGTGTTGATCTATATCTGATATTTCTGCTGTTTCTCCTCTCTGTGTAATATAGTGTGCATTGGCGCCCCTGCTGTTGGTCTGTGGTACTGCAGAAATGGGTATAAACTGCATGGGTTTGGTTCTGTTCTCACCAGTGAAACATGACCACAGTATGCAGTTACACACACTCACAGGGTCCAAAATTCACTTTAGCAAAATCTGACAATGATGGCTGTAAAAAAAATTGTGAATTATATCTGGGAAAATATTAATTTTTGCTTCATGAAAATAATATTATATTATATAATTATTTAGCTTTTTTTTCACTGGTTTTCAGCATCATACTCTAGCCAGTCTCACAAAAACATATAATGATCTGCAAATATCCATTTTTTACTTAATTTAATGCATTAAATATAATATATATATATATATATATAAAAAAAAAATTCTTCAATAAGTTTATATTTATTAAGTTAAATATATTTTAACTGCAATTTAAATAAACATTTATTATATATGTTTTATATAGATATATATTTCAGTGCACTGTTTTAATGCATTATGTACTTTCTGCAATATATTTGTGGATGGAAATTACTTCAAATCAGTGCTATTTTAGTATTTTTTATATTTATATTTTCAATTCTCATTGAAATTCAGTATGTTGACTTATGTGCTTTAGTCATTTTATTTGTGTGTGTTTTTTTACTACTATGTAAGTTTAATATGTTTTCATTTATTTTTACTTATTTTAATTTCTTTATATTTAATGTGTGTGTGTATATGTGTATATATATATATATAGTTAAAATTTTTAGTTTTGTTTAATTATGTTTTACATCTAGTATTTACATTTTATATTAAACTAATATAACCTTATTTCAGTTAACAAAAATGTTTATAGTAGTTTTAGTTAAATGCTGTTGAATTTTAGTCAATTAATAAGATGCATTGTGAATACAGCGCATAACATACATCACTGGAGTTATGGCAGTAATTACTTTTCCCTTCTTCTTCCTTTCTGGCCCATTAAAAAAAACTGACCAAAATGAATTGCCACTCTTATTTTGTGATTGTTGAGCCTCATTCATGAAACATGAGCAGAATGAATTGTTTGTGATTGTTCTGAAATCTGTGTCATTCAATTCAACTTGTGTTTTCATGAACGAGGTGAGTGTTTATTTTGGACCCTTGGACACACACACACACGTACATGAAGACGATGCGCACACACACACACACACACACACACGTACATGTCACCTGCACTGCATTGATTTGGATCATTTTCCCGTGTACCCCCCCCCCCCCCCACACACACTCTTCACCAGCATCGTGTGTGTCTGTGGTTTGTCACCAGTGCTGACGTGTGTTCGGCCCACTGAACTGTGGGTCGTTTTCACATCATGACCAGACTGCATGCCTTAGATGAAGCTCTTGCAGCGCGCTGACTGTCTGTCTCTCTCTCTGTGTGTCTGTCTCTCAGTGGACCGTATCGTGGGTCTGGATAAGGTGGCCGGCATGTCGGAGCTGCCGGGTGCATTTAAGACCCGTAAGGGAATGTTCCGGACAGTCGGGCAGCTCTATAAGGAGCAGCTGTCCAAACTCATGGCCACGCTCAGAAACACCAACCCCAACTTCGTCCGCTGCATCATTCCCAACCATGAGAAAAAGGTACCAACTGCTCGGCATACAGGAATAGATTGTGTTCCTTAAAAAATATCTATAATAGCATTCACACCAGCAACGATAACTATATAGTTATTATAGCTAAGAGTTAGCTATAATTAGGGATGCACCGATACTGGTATCGGTATCGGGCCCGATACTGAGCTCCTGTACTCATTAAAATGCCCGATACCAAACGCCGATACCACACAGCATGTGATAAGCGCCATATTCAGACAAAGAAACACCGACAACAGACAGCAGAATGGAGTTAAGGATGTCTACTACGAAGTATATGTATGCAACGAATATAACGTTAAACTTTCAGTATTATCGCCTGTAGCCTATAGCTGATGTGCGCGAGCTGATAAACAAAGCACGCTGAGTGGATTGAGCGCGCGGCGGTGCAGATGCGCGAGCTTGTCAAGTGAATATACCTTTCTCACAGACATCACTGGAAAGTTTGTAGTTCGGTCGGATATAAATAAAACCATTTATAGGGGCATTCACTATAAACAATTTATTTTCAACCTTAGGCATACACGACTTTCTGGCGAAAGTGAATCTAGCCTATGTAAAATGCGCTAGTCTGTACTATTCTGCTTCAGTACAAATACGTGCACGCGTTACGCGTGTTTTGCTTGCTTGAGTGTTTCTGCATTATATGAGTGGCTTTGGAATATAAATCGCAGAACATTTCAGATGAAAAAACGCGACTTCTATTTCTGAAAATATCACAGTTAGGAGATTTATAACGAGTGGTTCCCTGCATTATTACAGCAAAGCGCGTGAGTACAGTACTGAGCCGCTGCAATGGAGCAGCTCTAATGCTATTAAATTAAAGATGATGTACCACAGAGCAAAACAATGAACAGTGAAAGTAACAAAAACTTGTAAAATACATTTTAATGGGCATAATTAAGTGTGAAAATAACCGAAGGATATACAGTCAAACCAAAAATTATTCAGAGACCAGATATAATTTTTGATATTTTTTTACTAGTGGGTGCAGGACACTGTAGTTCATTTATGTAAGTGAGAATAGCAAAATAAACTGTGACAAATCATACCCAAAAATTCTTCATACAGTGGACTACCAGTAAAACTGATCCAAATTTGGGACCAAAAATTATTCAGACCGAGTATGGGGAAAAAAAAACTGAAGTTGAGGTTTGCATGAAGCTGGGTGACAGCATGCCCAGGAGACTACAGGCTGTCATTAAGGCTAAGGGTTGCCCGACTAAGTATTCATAGTTGTGTAAATACTGTCATACTAACAGCTGTCTAAATAATTTTGGGTTGATTGTAATCCATTACGTACCTTTCTATCAAAGTTATCTAACATTATTAAGCTGAATTTGTTCTGACAACAGTTTAACTCGAGTTCTTGTTATATTTTATTACCATTTTCTAAACTATAACGAATAAACTGATAATGGGAGAAATGTTGAAGGTGTCTGAATAAATTTTGGTTTGCCTGTATCTATTTGATAAATGAAGTTAACCAATTAACATTATACATACTCTTTTGGTTTCTGTACCCAATATTTAAAAAAAATTTACAAATGCAATAAAAAATATCGGTACTCGGTATCGGCAAGTACCAAAAATAAAAGTATCAGTATCGGGCGAGTACTGGAAAAAGTGCTATTGGTGCATCCCTAGCTATAATGATTACCACGTTAGCGTCCACGCCAAGAGCGATAACTGTAAAGATAGCTATAACGATAACAATATTAATGTCCACACCAAGAACGATATCTGTAAAGATAGCTATAACGATAACAATATTAATGTCCACACCAAGAACGATATCTGTAAAGATATCTATAACGATAACAATATTAATGTCCACACCAAGAACGATATCTGTAAAGATATCTATAACGATAACAATATTAATGTCCACACCAAGAACGATATCGGTAAAGATCGCCATAACGATAACTACATTAGAGTTCACACTTATAATGATAACTATATTAGCGTTCACACTAACATGCAGTAACTATAAAGATAGCTATAACGATAACTATATTTTAACATCCACACCAAGATCGATATCGGTAAAGATCGTTATAACGATAACTACATTAGAGTTCACACTTATAACGTTAACTATATTAGCATCAACACCAAGAACGGTAACTATAAAGATAACGATAACTATATTAACTGTCATGACTAGAACGATTACTGTGAAGATAACAATAACTATATCAGCATCCACACAAACGACGATAACTATACTATAACGATATTATACTATAAACATATTAGCATTTGCACCAAGAACGATAACTATATTAGTGTCCCCACCAAGAACGATAACTATAAAGATGGTTATAACAATAACAAGAACGATTACTGTAACTAGGACGATAACTATATTAGCATTAACACTAAAAACAATAACTATAAAGATAACATAAATAATAGCTATAACAATAACTATTAGCATCCACACCAAAAACGATAGCTATAATGATAACTATATTGATGTCCACAACGAGAACAATAACTATAAAGATAGCTGGAACAATAACTTTATTAGCATTCACGCCAATAACGATAACTAAAAATTAGTAAAATTTGCTAATTGTGCAATTTGAGCAAACAGAATATGCAAAAATTATACTGTGTGCGTACTATGCTTGATTAAATTTAGATTGCGCACTCTGTATGCATACTTTAGCGTACATGTAAAAAACGGAAGTATACTTTGGGATTCATTTGCTTAATTTGAATTCCTGAATTCATCGTTAGCCTTTGCGTTTTGTGTCTCTGTCCATCTCAGGCTGGTAAGTTGGACCCTCACCTGGTTCTGGATCAGCTCCGGTGTAACGGTGTGCTGGAGGGAATCCGTATCTGCAGACAGGGATTCCCCAACCGCATCGTCTTCCAGGAGTTCAGACAGAGGTTTGCTGCTTTCTCTGAGCGCAACTTTTCACATTAATAAATTAGTTCTTCAGAATACACTCTTAAGAATCTTATTCTCTTAGCTTCTGAATGTCATTGTATTAGTTCTTACTAATGCTAGACCTGTGTTTTTAATTGATGTTAACAGTGGTTTGTGTTTTTTCGCTCAGGTATGAAATCCTCACGCCCAACTCCATTCCCAAAGGCTTCATGGATGGCAAACAGGCTTGCGTGCTGATGGTGAGACCAGTTTTACTGTTAAATAAACTGGTTTAAAGTCATCTGGTGTTACTTTATTAAGTTTCCTAAACTGTGTGTCAGATCAAAGCGCTGGAGCTGGATCCCAACCTGTACCGGATCGGACAGAGCAAAGTGTTTTTCCGCGCTGGAGTTCTGGCTCACCTGGAGGAGGAGCGTGATATGAAGATCACAGACGTCATCATTAACTTCCAGGCCTGGTGTCGTGGATACGTCGCCCGCAAGTGAGCATCACGACATGTATAATAGAGTTTAGCGATGAGAGACACGTCAAACTGCTGAAGTCAACTGAACACTTATTTTACACAATATTCACTCAACATGTTTTGCACTATCCAATAACTAAATGATTTGCTGATGAGTTATTGCTAGTCTGACACCGTTCATATCAGTTTGAGGAACGTTGCTATGTGGTTCTTAGCCCGTTTCTAGGGTGTTCTAGGTGGTTACTAGGATGTTGCTATGTATCTCTTAGCCAGTTTCTAGGGTGTTCTTAGCCAGTTTATTGGTTACTAGGTTGTTACTATATTGTTCTTAGCCAGTTTATTGTATTTAATTGTTGCTATGGTGTTGATATGAGGCTCTTAACCAGTTTCTAGGTTGTTCTTAGCCAGTTTATTGGGTTTGGTGGTTACTAAGGTGTTGCTATGTGTCTCTTAGCCAGTTTCTTGGGTGTTCTTAGCCAGTTTATTGGGTTTAGTAGTTACTAGGGTGTTGCTGTGTGTCTCTTAGCCAGTTTCTTGGGTGTTCTTAGCCAGTTTATTGTATTTAATTGTTGCTATGAGGTTCTTAACCAGTTTCTATGGTGTTCTGGGCGGTTACTAGGGTGTTGATATGTGTCTCCTAGCCAGGTTCTAGGTTGTTCTTAGCCAGTTTATTGGGTTTAGTGGTTACTAGGGTGTTATGTGGTTCTTAACCAGTTTATTGGGTTTGGTAGTTACTAGGGTGTTCCTATATGTCTCTTAACCAGTTTCTAGGGTGTTCTTAGCCAATTTATTGGGTTTGGTGGTTACTAGGGTGTTGCATTGTGTCTATTAGACAGTTTCTAGGGTGTTCCTAGCCAGTTTATTGGGTTTAGTGTTTACTAGGGTGATGCTATGTTGTTCTTAGCCAGTTTATTGAGTTTGGTGGTTACTAGGGTGTTGCTATGTGTCTCTTTAGCAGTTTCTAGGGTGTTCTTAGCCAGTTTATTGGGTTTAGTATTTACTAGGGTGATGCTATGTTGTTCTTAGCCAGTTTATTGAGTTTGGTGGTTACTAGGGTGTTCATATGTGTCTCTTAGCCAGTTTCTAGTGTGTTCTTAGCCAGTTTATTGGGTTTAGTAGTTACTAGGGTGTTGCTGTGTGTCTCTTAGCCAGTTTCTAGTGTGTTCTTAGCTAGTTTATTGGATTTAGTTGTTGCTAGGTTGGTGCTTTGTAGTTCTAGCCAGTTTCTAGGGTGTTCAGGTGGTTGTTAGGGTGCTACTATGGAATTTAAGTGATTGCTAGAGTATAGAGCGTATATAAAAAGACTCTAGACCTACACATGAACTGAAGTCCACAGATCACCAGTACCTCTGTCCTGTTGTGTGTAACGATGTGTGTGTTTGTCATTCAGGGCGTTCGCTAAGAGGCAGCAGCAGCTGACGGCCATGAGGGTGATCCAGAGGAACTGCGCTGCGTATCTGAAGCTCAGGAACTGGCAGTGGTGGAGACTCTTCACCAAGGTTCACAAGCACACACATACATGTTCAAATGTGCTGTTATTCTTGACGTGTGCTCTGTGCTGAGGCCGCGTGTGTGTGTTTCAGGTGAAGCCGCTGCTGCAGGTGAGCCGACAGGAAGAGGAGATGCAGGCCAAAGACGATGAGCTCAACAAGGTTCGGGAGAAGCAGATGGTGGCTGAACAGCAGCTGAATGAGATGGAGGTCAAACAGCAGCAGGTAACACGATACTGCTGTATTTCCGATGTTTCGCATTAATTATGTTGTGAATTATACATACAATATGAAATATTCATTATTACTTTATTTTATTGTATTTGTTAATTATTACCAATTATTACATGGCCAATTCCGGGTTTTTTTGTTTTGGGGGTTTTTTGTGGACACTATAAGACATAATGCAGTTCCAGTGGGAATGTTAATGTTGTGATTGCGCCTCTCTTTAGCTGAACGTGGAAAAAATGGCTCTTCAGGAGCAGCTGCAGGCGGAGATGGATCTGTGCGCTGAGGCCGACGAGATGAGGAACCGCCTGGTGGCCAAGAAGCAGGAGCTGGAGGAGATCCTGCACGACCTGGAGGCCCGCGTGGAGGAGGAAGAGGAGCGAGCCAATCACCTGCAGGGCGAGAAGAAGAAGATGCAGCAGAACATCGCCGATCTGGAGCAGCAGCTGGACGAGGAGGAGGCGGCGCGGCAGAAGCTGCAGCTGGAGAAGGTCACGCTGGAGGCCAAACTCAAGAAAACCGAAGAGGACGTGATGGTGCTGGACGACCAGAACAACAAACTCTCCAAGGTCTGTCTGCAGATGCCATTGTTTTGAGGTTTCGTTTAAACCCTGGCCGTATTTCCTCACTGTTCATCTGGTGGTGCAGGAGAAGAAACTCATGGAAGAACGAGTCGCTGAGTTCACCACGAACCTGGCCGAGGAGGAGGAGAAGTCCAAGAGCCTGCAGAAACTCAAGAACAAACATGAGACCATGATCACCGACCTGGAGGGTGAGCAAAAAATACATTACGCTTTATCCTGCTGTAGAGTATCAGGTCAATACAATCATCATTAAACATTTATTGCTCATTTACATTTATTCATTTAGCAGACGCTTTTATCCAAATGAGAAATACAACAAAGCAGTGCATTCTAAAATATAGGAAAATGTATGTAATTCATAACGTGTAGGTCATATTATAATATGCTTAATTTATAATATATAATTAATGTTAAATATAGTAAAATATGTCATTCATAGTATATAATAATTGGCAAATATAGCATGTCATGTTAATAGCATGTATAATTAATGTGAATGTAGCACTCTATGTACAATTCATGATATGTAATGTAAAATATGCAAAATATAGCATAACATTCAAGATATATAAGTTTTCTAATATGTAGAATTATATATGAAGTGTAATATTAATATGAAATATAGCATCATTCAAATTGTAAATTTAACTTTAGTAAAATATACTGTAGTTATATAGTATTTATTATGTAAATATATTTGCATAAGTATGTAAAATATATAATATATCATTTATAGTATATAATTAATGTAGTGAGTGCATATAATGTGAAATATAGCATACTTATAATAATATAAATAATTCATAATATGTATTTCATGTAAAATATGGTACATTTAGAACTTTTGTAAAATACTTATACAGTATTATGTAAATATATTTGCATATATAAAATATAAAACAATATATAAAATATGTAATTCTATAAATATAATATGTGTGTAATTCATGTAAAATATGCAAAATCTAGCATAATATATACCTAATTTAAAATATATACATTTTGTAAAGTATAATTATATATGAATAATAGGAATGTATAATATATGAATATACATAATGTGAAAATAGGATAATATATAATGTAAAATCTAGGGTTATATAGTGTGTGTATACATATTTGTGTGTAGATTGATAGATAGCATAATATGTATAATGTATTGTAAATGTATATTAAAATAAATAAAATGTATATATATATATAAGTTAGTGTAAATATGTCTTTAAAATATTATGATTCTGATGCCTGAGATTATAATAAAATAAAATTAATGTTCTAATGCTATGTATTCTTTAATCATTTAAATGTAGTTTACCACTATATGGAGCACAGAGAGTGTAATGGTTTGCTGTTTGGATGTGTATTAATCAGTGTTAATTTACATGTAATAGACAATAATAGACGTTTTCACTGACGACAACGAGACCATAACGAACTAAAACTCTTTTTGAAAGACAAAAGCTATGACAAAAATTTATTGAGATTTTCGTCAACAAATATACGAGACGAAAATGTTAGCGAGGGACGATTTGGGAAGAGATTCATTCAGAAAGCATCTGCTGCGTGGTTCGGAGGTTAGATGCGTACATATGAACCGGCGGGACATAAGCTAACATACACTTGCTGGACGTCACATAAAACGTTAAAAAAATGTCAATATGTGGGAGTAAGAGAAGAGCAGACGTAAGGATAAATCTGACGACGCAAGAGAACTCAGTTCGGTCCAGTTTTCTGAGCGCAGACACTGAAGCACACACACACACACACACACAGAAAGCGCCTCTCACGAGCTAGCTCGCAAGTACTCTTTCGCATTGCATGAACGGAGAATTGCACACAAAATTATGTCGAATTGTCCGTTTTGACGAGTATTCACGTAAACACAGTTGATTACGTCTTAAGTGACCGTAAACAGTAGGGAGAACGTGTATCAGTACA
>NW_015506994.1:70337-78427 GCF_001515645.1 Sinocyclocheilus grahami
GAACTAAAACTCTTTTTGAATGACAAAAACTATGACATAAATCTATTGACATTTTCGTCAACGAATAAAAACGAGCCGAAAATGTTAGGAAGGGACGATTTGGGAAGAGATTCATTCAGAACGAATCTGCAGCGTGGTTCGGAGGTTAGATGCGTACATATGAACCGGCGGGACATAAGCTAACATACACTTGCTGCACGTCACAAAAAACGCAGACATATGGATAAATCTGACGACGCAAGAGAGAACTCAATTCGGTCCGGTTTTCAGAGCGCAGACACTGAAGCATACACACACAGAAAGCGTGTCTCACAGCACACAAGTACTCTTTCGCGTCGCATGAATGGAGAATTGCACACACACACACACAGAAAGCGCCTCTCACGAGCTAGCTCGCAAGTACTCTTTCGCATTGCATGAACGGAGAATTGCACACAAAATGATGTCGAATTGTCCGTTTTGACGAGTATTCACGTAAACACAGTTGATTACGTCTTAAGTGACCGTAAACAGTAGGGAGAACGTGTATCAGTACATTGCATCCATTGCAGCTGTGCATTCGGTTTTAAAGGGACAGTAGCCTAATTTAGTTGCTATTGTCTGAATCATTTATGTTAATCAAGCAACAACAGAAAGACAGAAAATCACTCACTGCTCTTGACTGAATCACTTTAGTAGCCCTAAAGATTAATCTACATTTATTTATAGAAATAAATATGTCTGCCTGAAAGAATGACGAATATTAAGATTAAGAAGTTGCTATAAAGAATGCATAGTTAGCCTATATAACCATTGGTGTTTCATTAAAAAGAAGACCATGTTCTTGTTCTTTATGAGAAGTGGTTTTATTTAATTTGAACATAAAGACATGTTGTGTGTCACCGAAGTTAAATCAGTGTCTATCATGATATAACCTTTTTATCAAACCTATATAATGAGTTTGGAAATTTGAGAAATGCTTAATAAATGCACTGTAACTAAACCCATTAGATTTTAGCCGACTAAATTTACTGTTGATCTAGTCGACTACAATCTTATGATATTTAGTCGACTAAAATTAAAAACAATTCTGATGACTAAAATATGACTAAAACTAAATTAAATTTGCTGTCAAAATTAACTCCGGTATTAACTCTGGTATAAATGTGTAATAATAGTGTGTGTGAAGTCAAATTAGACCGATGCTAGCAAGAAATCAGGCACCGAATATCTCAATACTCAATGGCACTGGAAGGATTGGTTGTCGACATCCAGAAATATAGGAAGTCTCACTAAATTAGATATCTTGATGCGTCAGACCGTCTGCGTCGCGAGGAGAAGCAGCGACAGGAGCTGGAGAAGAGAAGTGGTTTTATTTAATTTGAACATAAAGACATGTTGTGTGTCACCGAAGTTAAATCAGTGTCTATCATGATATAACCTTTTTATCAAACCTATATAATGAGTTTGGAAATTTGAGAAATGCTTAATAAATGCACTGTAACAAAACCCATTAGATTTTAGTAGACTAAATTTACTGTAGATTTAGTCGACTACAATCTTATGATATTTAGTCGACTAAAATTAAAAACAATTCTGATGACTAAAATATGACTAAAACTAAATTAAATTTGCTGTCAAAATTAACTCCGGTATTAACTCTGGTATAAATGTGTAATAATAGTGTGTGTGAAGTCAAATTAGACCGATGCTAGCAAGAAATCAGGCACCGAATATCTCAATACTCAATGGCACTGGAAGGATTGGTTGTCGACATCCAGAAATATAGGAAGTCTCACTAAATTAGATATCTTGATGCGTCAGACCGTCTGCGTCGCGAGGAGAAGCAGCGACAGGAGCTGGAGAAGAACCGCAGGAAGCTGGAGGGCGACTCTACAGAGCTGCACGATCAGATCGCGGAGCTGCAGGCTCAGATCGCTGAACTGCGCGCACAACTTGCTAAAAAAGAGGAGGAGCTTCAGGAGGCGCTCGCCAGGTGAGACGCACACCGTATCCAATCACAATCGAGCATCACTGCTCCGTCTGAATGAAGGGTTAGAGCTCCTGAGTGACTGTGTTTCCCGTCAGGATCGAGGAGGAAGCGGCTCAGAAGAATCTGGCGCAGAAGAAGATCCGTGAGCTGGAGGCTCAGCTGAGTGAACTTCAGGAGGATCTGGAGCTGGAGAGAGCGGCTCGAGCCAAAGCCGAGAAACACCGCCGAGACCTGGGAGAAGAGCTGGAGGCGCTAAAGACAGAGCTGGAGGATACGCTCGACTCCACCGCCACGCAGCAGGAGCTCAGGTGTGTTGCTTATGATGCTCGTTTGTCGTCAGATTTATTTTAATTTCATGTCTGCATAATTTCCAACACTTTTGTGTGGACTGGAGTTTTCAGCGTCTCACAGGTTTGTAACGAGAAGCTCTTATAAACCTGAAATGTAGAGGTGTCCCTGCAGTCAAAATGAAAAGTTTGAGGGGGTTGACACATGAAGGTGGAAGAAATTAAAACATAAATATCAGTATTTTTTTTACTATTATAGTGAAAATCATTACAATATTATTATTATTGTAGTTTTTGTTTTTCTAGATATTCGTTTTTTACATTTTGTACAGTTGCATTACAATTCTTTATTTTTTTATAGAGTTAAAATAATAATTTAAAACATAATTTAATTATTTATTATATTTTTCATTGTATTATTTTACTATTTTATTAGATTTTCATTTAACAGCATGATTGCTGTCAAATGTTGCAAATGTTCTTTTATAATTATAGTAAAAAATAATAATACTGCTATTAAAATAACTATTATAATAATAATAATTTGATTATTTGTATTTTTATTTTATTAGATATTTTTTAGGGTTAAAATAATAATATAAAAATAATGATATTTTAGTATTATTAGTATTATTATTATTAGATTTTTATTGTGTTCAATATCCATTGTTTATTTAATAGTACAATTAGCATTACAATCCTACATTTTTATCATTACTTAAATATAAGAATAATAATTTCATTTCATTATTTTCATTATTTTATTAAATATTCATTTTGCTGTTTTACTAGTACGATTGCATTGTAACTCTTCATTTATTTCATTAGTTACAACAAAAGAATATGAAAATATCAATTTATTTATTTTTCATAAATTTGTATTTATTTATTTTTATTATTAAAGTTTAATTTTAGCATTTTTTTATTTTATTATATATTCATCTTTTATTTAACATTACAATTTCAGTTATTTTTTTATTATGCTTAAGAGTACTTTTTTTTTTTTTTTTGTTGGTTCTTGTAAAGATTTAAACACCCTCAAAAGCTACTATTTCTATTAGCATCAGAGTTTGGTTTTTGCCTGGATGTTTCAACAGCAGCAATATGAGATATTTATCATGCAAACCCGTCAGCTAAATATTTCACCTGCAGGACGAAGCGTGAGACTGAAGTGACTCAGCTGAAAAAGACTCTGGAGGAAGAGGCTAAAGTTCACGAGCAGGTGGTGGCAGAAATGAGACAGAAACACGGTCAGGCCTTCGATGAGCTCAATGAGCAGCTGGAGCAGGTCAAACGGGTACGAGACGCTCTCATTCACTCACACACACAGAAAACATTCGTCAGACGTGTGATGAGCAGCGTCACTCTGAGTCTCTCCGTCTCTGTTTGTAGAATAAGGTGTCGGTGGACAAGACCAAACAGGCTCTGGAGTCGGAGAGGAACGAGCTGCAGATCGAGCTGCAGACGCTCATGCAGGGCAAAGGAGACTCAGAGCACCGCAGGAAGAAAGCCGAGACACAGCTGCAGGAGCTGCTGGTCAAACACGCTGAGAGCGAACGCCAGCGCAGCGAATTCGCTGAGAAAGCCGCCAAGATGCAGGTGAGAGAACCACACACACAATCAGAAAGTGAAAGTGACATGTGGCCAAGTATGGTTAACTTGACGTGTTAAGAGAGTGCTGTACATTCACTCCCCCCACCTACAATCCCTGCCGGTATGAGACTCGAACCTGCAACCTTTGGGTTACGAGTCCAACCCTCTAACCATTAGGCCATGACTTCCCCACGACTTCCCCCCTCTATCAACTGATAGATAGATGCTCTTGTACTGATACACCCTTGCAAGCGCATAGCAACACCCTAGCAACCAAATAGCAATGCCCTAGCAACACCCTCGTAATCACTCAGAGCCCCAAGCAACTTCCTAGCAGCCACATTACAACACCCAAGCAACCACTTAGAAACACCTTCATAATTACACAGAACAGCCTAGAAACTGCCTAGTAACCACATAGCAACACTTTAACTGCCTAGCAACACCCTTAATCACCTAAATCGCCCTAGCAACCACATAGCAAAAGCTTTAGCAACCACTTCGAACACTCTAGCAACTGCCTAGCAACAACATAGTAAAAACCTAGCAACCATCTAGCAACACCCTTATAATCACTGAGAACAGACTAGCAGCCACATAGCAACGCCCTAGCAACTGCTTAGCAATAACCCTTGTAATAACTCAGAACACCCTAGCAACTGCCTAGTAACCACATAATAACACCCAACCACCGCCTAGCAACACCCTTGTAATCACTCAGCAACACCCTAACAACCACATAGCAATGCCAGAGCAACCACCCAGAAACACCCTTGTTATCACTCAGAACACCCTAGAAACTGCCTAGTAACCACCTAGCAGCGCCCAAGCAACCACTTAGAACACCCTAGCAACTACTTAGCAACCACATAGCAATGCCAGAGCACATAAAAGCCTTAGCAACTGCTTAGATCACCTAGAAACACCCACTCAGAACACCCTAGCAACTGCTTAGTAACCACATAGCAACACACTAGCAACACCCTTCTAATCACTGAGAACACCCTAGCAGTCACATAACAACACCCAAGCAACCACCTACAAACACCCTCATAATTTCTCAGAACAGCCTAGCAACACCCTAGTAACCACATAACAATGCCCTAGCAACCGCTTGGCAATAACCCTTGTAATTACTCAGAACACTCTAGCAACTGCCTAGTAACTACATAGTAATACCTAGCAACCGCCTAGCAACACCCTTGTAATCACTCAGCAACTCTAGTAACCGCATAGCAACGCTATAGCAGCTGACCATTGCCATGGCGAGCATCACTCAAGTCCCTCCAAAATAATGCAGGTTAATGTGTGATCCGTGTAGATCTGGTTGATTTCTTATGTGAATGTGTTTAAGTGATGGTTGTAATGACTGGTTGGTGTTTGTGCCGCGTGATGAAGGGTTAGCATTAGCATTAGCGTGAGGTTAGCGCTGACGGCGGTCCTGTCTCTTCTCAGGCGGAGCTGGATAATGTCAACGCTCTGCTGAGCGAGGCTGAGGGAAAGTCCATCAAAGCGACGAAGGACTGTTCATCCGTGGAGTCGCAGCTGCAGGACGTCCAGGTACGTACGGTGGCCCGCGGGATTATGGGATGTCTGTGCGCCTCGCTCACTCACTGAACGCTAACCGTATCCTCACAGGAAGTGCTGCAGGAGGAGACGCGGCAGAAGCTCTCGCTGAACACGCGTCTGCGGCAGCTGGAGGACGAGCAGAACAGCCTGAGGGAGCAGCTGGAGGAGGAAGAGGAGGCCAAGAGGAACCTGGAGAAACAGATGAGCACCATGCAGGCGCAGGTACACAAACACGCGCAGAAAACCTGCCGACATTACGGAAGTTTAACGTTGGGTGGAAAATCCTTTCTTATAGGTACTTTAGTTACTTGATGAGTGTGATGAGCGTCTGTCTGTCTGTGTGTTCTGCTGCAGCTGACCGACATGAAGAAGAAGGTGGAGCAGGAGGCCAGTTTCCTGGAGAGCACCGAGGAGACGAAGAAGCGAGTCCAGCGCGACCTGGAGGCCGTGACGCTGCGTCTGGACGAGAGGTGCACCGCCTACGACAAGCTGGACAAGACCAAGACGCGCCTGCAGCAGGAGCTGGACGACATGCAGGTGGACCAGGACCACCTGAGACAGATCGTCTCCAACCTGGAGAAGAAGCAGAAGAAGTTCGACCAGGTGAGAATGAAAGCCACGATTATTAGAGCAGCGGCTCAGTGACTGAAAATGGTTTAAAATATGACAAAACAGTCGTCAAAATAAGCTGAGACGGCTAAAAAAATCAGGATGTTTCTTAGTATAATTAATTTTTTGGATCTATAAGGAAGCCTCATAGTGTAAGGACCCCCCCCCCCACTTAAACACATTTATAAACGTATAATATTTTAAACCCTTTAATGTTTTTTTACTCTACAGCTGTCACTTTAAAGAGTCACATTTCATTCATGAAGATGACATAAAAAAAATGTCTCCTGGTGGAAAACAAAGACTTTTAAGTTGAAAATAACATGAAATTAGCATTATATCCAGTAGATGGCAGCAGAGGATCACTCATTATCTCAGTTACCATTTCAACTCCCTAGTTTTTTTACACGTCTTGCTTTTGGATTTATTATGAAATGACTATGAAGTATAGCAAGTGCAGGAAGTCACAAAGTCTCATGACATTTAAAAATAAATAAATAAGCCCAGACACCAACAGCCTAGTATGGTAAATTATTTAAATACTTGACTACAAATTAAGTAAACTTTTAATGGTATAATAATTCATTAATAATGCATTAACTAATTTGGCTTTTTTTTTTAAATTTGATTTAAAACAAAAATTTTCAAACATTGCCTTAAAAATGTTATCTTTAACTGTAAAAAGTTGCTAAATATATTCAGCCCACACAGACTTGTTGCTGCTGTAGTTTTGTTACTCTGAATCACTCAAAGCACAGCTCTGTTTTGACATCGGCTTGTCAGATAGTCGTTCCGTCCATTGCTACAGTTGAATCACCGTCAATCATAGCAATGACTGGCAGGACAATTTAGCGGATTCACTCGCGCAATTTTTTTACACTCGGGTTTGTCCTTCTTGAAACAGCATACGTGGACGGTTGGTCCTGATATAATCAATAACTAACGACACAATCTCTTATTTACAGTACATCGTGTATGCTTTCTTTTTCTTTTGTGATAATAGGAAGATCTGTGAGCGTGTAGAGCTACATAAACTTGCGAAAACAAAAATCAGATCAGAGCTGATTCTGTCTACCCTACAGTAAACACCTGATGATCACAGAGATGCCTGTGATTGGCTACAATACTCAACGCTGCAAAACACGTCGTAAATATAAATGTCTGGTTTTGTAATTCGAAACCAGAGTGCGCACACAAAATCACACAAACGTTTGAAAGCGGGTGACTTCGAGCGGGCACAGAATTGAGTTGGTACGACTGGAACTGTTAAAGGTTGAGTGCAAATTTCTGCAGACAACTGTCAAGACTCTAAAATAGTAATATCTCAATATAACTAAAAGCAGGGTTTCCACGGGTCCTTAAAAAGTCTTAAATTTAGTTATCAAATTTAAGGCCATTAAAAAGTCTTAAATTGTACAAGAAAGTCTTAATTATGATTTCAGGAGGTCTTAAATTTGGGGACGGAAAGACCAGAATCGCGATATGGCTTAAAGGGATGCTCCACCCCAAAATGAAAATTTTGTCATTAATCACTTACCCCCATGTCGTTCCAAACCCGTAAAAGCTTCGTTCGTCTTCGGAACACAATTTAAGATATTTTGGATGAAAACCGGGAGGCTTGTGACTGTCCCATTGACTGCCAAGTAAATTACACTGTCAAGGTCCAGAAAAGTATGAAAGACATCGTCAGAATAGTCCATCTGCCATCAGTGGTTCAACCGTAACGTTATGAAGCGACGAGAATACTTTTTGTACATGAAGAAAACATAAATAACGACACAGAAGAGCGTACGCTGCTTGCTTTCAGATCATATTCTCCAAAATGGTGCTACGGTGATGTGGAGAGACACAGAGGAGATGAATTGTTGAATAAAGTCATTATTTTTGTTTTCTTCGTGTACAAAAAGTATTCTCGTCGCTTCATAACGTTACAGTTGAACCACTGATGGCAGATGGACTATTCTGACGATGTCTTTCATACTTTTCTGGACCTTGACAGTGTAATTTACTTGGCAGGCAATGGGACAGTCACAAGCCTCCCGGTTTTCATCCAAAAAATC
>NW_015506994.1:78437-80056 GCF_001515645.1 Sinocyclocheilus grahami
TGGGGGTAAGTGATTAATGACAAAATTTTCATTTTGGGGTGGAGTATCCCTTTAATGTGACGATTAAACTTCAAAAAAGGTTATGATTTAATTGAATAAACACGAGCGCTGGCGTTTCAGAGTCCGGTGCTGCTGCTTTGTTTACTGCCATTACCGAGGAAACAATTATATTTCTGCTGTTCTGAAAGCGCCTCCTGCTGGCAGAGAATGCATGTGCATTTTCAATAAGCCTGTTTTATTGGAGTAGGGTATTCCTGCAATACTGGAGGCTGCGATTTCAGGACCGCATTTTTAGGACCCTATTGCTTTTTTTTTTTATGTATTATTATTTTAAAAACTTTTTTTTGTATGTAGCCTATGCGGTATAAATCAGTGAGTTTATTAGTACATAAATACATTTTAAATAATTTGAATACAAATACTAGTTTACAACATCCAGCAGCACATCTTGCACAGCTAAATAGACTAAATGGAGATTGCTGACACCCCCTCGAACACTCAAGCTCACGCCAGCTCTTACATGAAAAATAAAAAATTAATAGTTTCCGTGGATCTAGTCTTTGCATCTGTTTGTTTGATGTTTGAATCAGGTCTCCTCTGTCACAATAGAATTGGCTAGATGGCGCTGTCACAAAAAAAAATAAAATAAATAAATAGGGTCCTAGTAGAACTGCGGTCCTGAAACGGCAGACTCCAGTATTGTAGGAACACAGTATTGGGGTTGTTTTTGTTCAGACCAATGTGAAAATCGACCCATGTTTTTACCCTGCAAACACACAGAGCTGTAAATGTGAACTGGTGGATCGATAAGAAGATAATGCATTATAAAAATCTAAACAGTAAAATGTATTTGTTATTTAATTAATATACTAATTTATCGATAACCATTGTTTAAATTAATATAATAATTAATACTTTTGACTCATCCATTTTATTAAAAATGGTTTAAAGGCTGAAATGTGAAGTGTATAATTTTTATCAAACTTTTTGTTTTTGTAAAATCTTGTATCTGTAAATCATGCTTTTTATAGTTTAGTATGTTACTATAGACATTGCCCTGCCCCGCTCATGGTATTAATTTTATTTGTACAGGTCTTAAAAAGTCCTAAATTTGAGCTTAAAAATCCTGCAGGAACCCTGTAAAAGGTTTTGCTGAACTGTTGACGCGCTGCTGTTTTCAGATGCTGGCTGAGGAGAAGTCGATCTCTGGCCGTTACGCCGAGGAGCGCGACCGCGCCGAGGCCGAGGCCCGTGAGAAAGAGACGCGTGTGTTAGCACTGGCCCGCGAGCTGGAGACCCTCACTGACCTGAAGGACGAGCTGGACCGGACTAACAAACTGCTGCGCGCCGAGATGGAGGACCTGGTATCCTCTAAAGACGACGTGGGCAAGAGCGTAAGACGCTTCCCTGCCATCAGAGACGGTCAGATGATCGGCGGATCGGTGGATATCTGACGGTGTTTGTGTCTCAGGTTCATGATCTGGAGAAGTCGAAGCGCTCGATGGAGCAGCAGCTGGAGGAGATGAAGACGCAGCTGGAGGAGCTGGAGGACGAGCTGCAGGCCACTGAAGACGCCAAACGGCGGCTGGAGGTCACAAGGCAGGCCATGGAACCGCAGT
>NW_015506994.1:80269-97450 GCF_001515645.1 Sinocyclocheilus grahami
TCTCAGGTTCACGATCTGGAGAAGTCGAAGCGCTCGATGGAGCAGCAGCTGGAGGAGATGAAGACGCAGCTGGAGGAGCTGGAGGACGAGCTTCAGGCCACCGAAGACGCCAAACTGCGGCTGGAGGTCAACATGCAGGCCATGAAAGCGCAGTACGAGAGAGACCTGCAGGGACGAGACGAGCTGGGAGAGGAGAAGAAGAGACAGCTGCTCAAACAGGTGCGCACTGACCACCAGACATGGCGTAATCGATAATATTATTTCCTCAATCGAATTGAATATATATAGCAAGCTTTCATATATATATATGTGTCCAATTAATTGAGGAAATAAACTTCCAATGAATCTATTATAATATAAGAAAAATATTTCTATTTATTTTAGAATTAAAAAAACTGACATGGCCATTTTCAATATTCATTCTTGTAATTTATGCAGGCTTTTAATATTTCTAAAATAAATTATTCTTTTTTTTTTTTGCTTAATGTTTTTTTATTATTTATATATATATATCCAACTAATCAAGGAAATAAACGACCAATAAATTGGTTATCTTATATAAAACTATTTGTATTTATTTATTTTATAGTTTTAGGAACGTAATTTTTATCTTAAAGCATTTTACTTTTTTATCATGTATTGTGAGTAAAAACTATTTATAAAATCCTTTATAAAAAGACTTAAAATTACATGGGTATTTTAATATACTTTTTAATGTATTTTTTTTTTTAATATACATTTTTCTAGTTAAACTAGCAATTTTTTTTTTTTTTTTTGAGTTTTTGCTGTTGTATTTTTACTTAAAAAAAATGTAATTATTTTATATTGTTTAGGTGTATCTGATTAATCAAGGAAATACAGTACCAATAAATCAATTATCATATATAAAAATATTTCTGTATGTTTAATTAAAGATGTTTAATCATCTTTTAAATTAATATTATTTAATTTTTTTAATCAGATATTGTAAGAACTGTTTTAACTGTTTTAAAAAACGTTAAAAATTAATATTGCTTGAAGCTTTTTTCTTTAATTATTGTTTTTGCTGTTTTTTTGTCTTTAAAAATATTACCCAATTAATCAAAGAAGTAAACAACCAAGTAATTATTTTATCATGTGTATATATAGCAGCACTAATTTATTTTGTTGTTTTTTTTTCATTTGAAATTATTTTTATATTATATTATAATACATTACATTAATCAAAGAAAAAAACAGCCAAGTAATTATTTTATCATATATAGCAGCACTAATATATTTGTTGACGTTTTATTTTTCTTTTTTTTTTAAATAATACATTTTTATTATATGATATAATATATATTATATTATAATACATTCCATTATATATCCGTTTAATAATTGAATCAGACTTGATTAATCAATAATCAAGTTTAATCTGTGATTAACTGATGATGGAGTTGGTTGTTGATTATTCTGGTGTTGTGTGTTGTGTGTCAGGTGCGGGAGATGGAGCTGGAGCTGGAGGACGAGCGTAAACAGCGCACACTGGCGATGGCGGCGCGGAAGAAGATGGAGCTGGACCTGAAGGAGCTGGAGGCCGCCATCGACCAGGCCAACAAGAACCGCGACGAGGCGCTCAAACAGCTCAAGAAAGTGCAGGTTCGTCTCTTACACCATGAGCTGCTTGAAGGAGTTGAACGTGTTGTCTGTCATAATGGATGTCATGCTACACAACATCACTTAATAAAGCAATAAGCTTCGTGAAGCCGTGGTTTACAGTGAATTTATAACAGCTAAGAGGCGAAGCGTATTGCCTAAAACCCCCTTAGCTGTTATAAATTCACTGTAAACCACGGCTTCACGGGGCTTATTGCTTTTATTAAATGGTTATTCCATATGCGTAGTAAGTTTCACAGAATAAAACAGAGCAAATGAAGTGTAATGATATTAAAAAAAGCAGTATTCTTCCACCAAACAATGTAGTTCCTCAGAAACAGTAGTGGTTGCAGCAAAGTGGCTGCCGAGAAACACACAGGTGTATGTTTGTAGAGTCATTTACAACAGCTTCGAACGCAGCTCAGCCAATCAGAGTCAAGGACCGGAACTCTCCGTTTTATAAAACAAGCTTCACGAAGCGCCTCCTGTAAGCCGTGTAATGATCAGAGCTGCGTCTGTGCTTCAGGCTCAGATGAAGGACCTGCTGCGGGAGCTGGAGGACACGCGTCTGTCCCGCGAGGAGATCCTGGCTCAGAGCAAAGAGAACGAGAAGAAGGTGAAGAGCATGGAGGCCGAGATGATCCAGCTGCAGGAGGTCAGTGTGTGTCTCTCTCCTCAGAGAGCCGAGTCTGCCGTGGCTTCTGTCTGACGCCCGTCTGTGTTCATCTGCAGGAGCTGGCGGCTGCAGAGCGAGCGAAGAGACAAGCCCAGCAGGAGAGAGACGAGCTGCAGGACGAGATCAACAACCAGGCCGCTAAAGGGTGAGCAAACATCACGCTGATGATGCATACTATTACAATACTGCAAAGGAAAAAACATTTATTTTTATTTTTTGAATTATTTTTATGGAAGCTCGTTTAATCCAACCAAAAATGTTTTGGAGTTTAAGGAAATGTAATTCAGAAATACCTGGGGGTTTATTAAAATAAAACAATATTTTCTAGTTTTCTGAAGGTTATTGCTTTTTTTCTGTAAGGCATATAAATTAGAATGAAACGGATTTGTACAAGATAAATTAAAAAAATATATATTTATTTGTATATTACTGTCCTCGCTGTGTTATTTTATGGACCATTTAAATCTAAAATAAAATAGTTTTTGAGGAAATGTGATTCAGAACTACTGAAAAGAAAAATTAAGAAATAATAATAATATTCTTTCAGTGTTTTTGAAGATTATTGATTTTTCTTTATGATTTCCCTATATAAATGATAACTTAAATTCCAAAAATGAAATATAAATTATAATGAAACAGTTATAAATATATTAAAAACACTTTTTGTTATTTATTTTTGTTATTCACACTACTATTTTAATATTTTATGAAATATTTTTAATCCAAACCATAAACTAAAAATACTACAAAGAAATCGTCCATTGTTATGAGAAATATACATTTTTATATTCAATTGATATATAAATTTAGAATGAAACGTATTTGTGAAAAATAAAACTAATTGAAAACACAATTTTTATTTGCTCTTCTATTTTATTCATTTATGGATTTATGATTTTATTTATTTATTTAGGAAATATGATTCACAACTACTGAGAAATAATTCAATATTCTTATAATGTTTTTCCAGAATATTGATTCTTTTTAGATAATATTTGATTAATGTAACAGATATATATTATAATAAAATAACTGAATTAAAAAAATCAGTTAAACACTTGGAAGTAAATAGTTTTCACAATTCACAATTTTTAAATGTTATTTTAAATTTTAGCTTGTATTAGAAGTATTTTTTAAAACAAAACAAACCTAAAATAAATAAATAAAAAATAAAAGACTTTTACTTGAAAATAAGTGTTCTATGATTATTAAAAAAATACACGAGGCACAATTTTGCACAAACACAACTAAAACACAGTAGTTAAAATTGGCAGATTTCTACTGGCCGACAATCTGGTATAATAAAGCAATAATCCCCGTGAAGCCGTGGTTTACAGTGAATTTATAACAGCTAAGGGGCGTTGTTAGGCACGACGCGACGCGAGGTTATAAAACCACCTTAGCTGTTATAAATTCACTGTAAACCACGCCTTCACGGGGCTTATTGCTTTTATAAAACGGTTATATACGTAGTAAGGTTTCACAAAATAAAACAGAGCAAATAAAGTGTAATGCTATTAATAAAAACAGTATTCTTCCACCAAACAATGTAGCTCCTCAGAAATGGTTGTGGTTCCAACAAAGTGGCTGCAGAGCAACACACAGAAGTAAACAAAGGTGTGTGTTTGTAGAGTAATTTACTACAGCTTCGAACGCAGCTCAGCCAATCAGAATCAAGGACCAGAACTATCCATTTTATAATGGCCCATAATCCATTGTGTTGGTGTGCTCAGCTCTCTGGGCTCGGAGGAGAGGAGGCGTCTGGAGGCGCGGATCGCTCAGCTGGAGGAGGAGCTGGAGGAGGAGCAGAACAACACGGAGCTGGTGAACGACCGGCTCAAGAGAGCCCTGCTGCAGGTCAGGAGCGCTGAGAGTCCCGCCGCTCGCGTCTGACCTCCACAGCACGCTCACGAGTGTCTCTCTGTCGGCTTTCTCCGCAGACGGACCAGATCAACGTGGAGCTGACGGCGGAGCGCAGCACCTGCCAGCGTCTGGAGGGAGCGCGCTCGCAGATGGAGCGCCAGAACAAGGAGCTGAAGCTCAAACTCACCGAGCTGGAGGGAACCGTCAAGAGCAAATACAAGGCCACCATCGCCGCCCTGGAGGCCAAGATCGGCCAGGTGGAGGAGCAGCTCGACGTCGAGACCAAGTACAACAACACACACACACATTCACATAGAAACAGAAAGATGCATAGGCTGATATAGACATGTTTAGACTGTTTACCATGCAATATATGCATTTTATTATTCGGAAATATACAAATAAGTTATACAATTTAGGTCAACAAATAAAAAAAATTGATACAATTAATAATTAAAGCAATAAGCCCCAGCAATAAGCTTTGCGTCGTGCCGAACGACGCCCCTTAGCTGTAAATAAAAAATAAAACGGAGCAAATAAAGTGTAATGATATTAATAAAAACAGTATTCTTCCACCAAACAATGTAGCTCCTCAGAAACGGTCAGGATCAGAATCAAGCACCGGAACTATCCGTTTTATAATCATCATATTTATTCTATTTATCACAATACAGATACAAATAATAAAAAAAAAATTTAATTTTGCAAAGAAAAAGAAAATGTACGTAAAATTCAGATTAATGCACATGACATAAATTTAGGTTTACCAAAAATATATAATATAAAATATGTAATAAATAAATCAAGTATTTTTTTATTTATTTAAATCAACAAATAAACATTGAATGCAATTAATAATTAAACTCTTTTTATTAATACAGATACAAATCAACAAAAAAATACAAATACATAAACAATTACATAGAAACATATAGACATATTCTGACATTTTAATTAACAATTAATCATTTTTATTCATCACAATACAGATACAAATGCATGCATACACATGTATCTACAATGAAACATATTTAGACATTTTAGACTTTTTACCATACAAGATATGTATTTTATTAAAAAAATACAAATAAACATGGATACATTAAATAATTGCATTTTAACTAAATGAAATGTACTTTAAATTTCAGATTAAAATTAATGACAATACAGACACAAATAATACATATACATAGAAACTTATACAGATATTTAGAGATTTAAACTGTACCACACAAGTTAGGTATTTTATTATTTGGTAAATATACAAATAAATTAATACATTAAATTAGAAAATAACTCAATAAATGAAATTTACATTGACATATAATTAGAAAATAAAATGTATTTCAAATTTCAGATTAAACACCTACTTTTTTTTTTTACAATTACCTACTAACTTGTACATTTAGATCTAAAAATAAAAATGTATACAATTAGTAGTTTGTCTATTTTTTATTAGTACATAGATAAAAATGTGCAGTTTTAGACTACTTACCATACAAGATATGTTTTACAATTCAGAAAATATACTATAAATATAATTACATTACAAAATAACAGTTTTCAGATTAAACGCCATTAAACATTTAGGTCAACAAATAAAAACGTACACAATAATTGATCTGTTTGGGGAAAGCTCAAAGTAATGGATGATGTGTGTGTTCAGAGAGCGCCAGCAGGCCTCAAAACTGGTGCGTCGTGCGGAGAAGAAGCTGAAGGAGGTGTTTCTGCAGGTGGACGACGAGAGACGCAACACGGAGCAGTTTAAAGATCAGGTGATGCTCGCCACAAACTCTGTGCTCAAGGTTCAAGTTTAGTGATGCTAACGGCTGTTTGCCATCGCCTGCAGTCTGAGAAGCTGAACAGCCGCATGAAGCAGCTGAAGCGGCAGCTGGAGGAGGCCGAGGAGGAGGCGCAGAGAGCAAACGCCAACCGCAGGAAACTACAGCGGGAGCTGGAGGACGCCTCCGAGTCCGCCGACGCCATGAACCGCGAGGTCAACAGCCTGAAGAGCAAACTCCGGTGCGGGAAAACACAGCGGCACGAGAGATATTAGAATTGCTATTATTAATCATTAGTTTAATTAATTAAAAATACATTTCTTTTTACATTTCATCAGAATCATTGCACATTCACATCTGTGTTATTAAATAGAACTAAAATAACTTATTCAATAATAAACCATTAAAAAATACATTTTCGTTACTCTTAGCTATTTTCATTTCGTTTGACTTAAAAACTAAAAACTAAAATTAAACGAATAAAAACTATTACGTAGACATTTGTTTAGAATTGTTAAACTAAGTACTAAAATAAAATAAAAAATGTATATAGACTTATTTTAAAATAATCTCATATTTTTAGTAGTTTAAGTAAAACCATAAAAAAAATTATTTTTGTTTCTTGAAACAAAATAAATGTTAACTGAAATAAAATAAATTATAGCTAAAATTTTTACATGGCTGCTAGAGCGCATATTTGTAATTTTAGTTTTGTTTAGTTCAGTCTAAAACTGAAATAGAAATTATTAAAACATATATAAAAAATACATATAAGAAATTATAGACATATTTGTATAATTCCCGAATTACATTTTGAAATTGAATTACTAAAATAGCTATTGACTAAAACTGAACTTTAGTTAAAAACTTTAATTAAAAACGAAATGGACATTAAAAAATGATTTCCTTTTAGTTTAATTTGAAGTACTAAAATAACTACAACTAATAAAAATAACAAAAGCACAACAACATGACTGAACATTTAACTAAAATTCAATTGAAACTGGAAAAGTTAAAAAATAATGACCAAAAAAATAAAAAATTTTCAAAGGCTAAAACAGTGAAATTCCTAATTTATTATTCTATTTTTCTATAGTTCTATTGTTTTATCCATTTCTCTATACTTTACATTTTTCAAAATTTTTATACTATTATTCTGTTTTCCTATCATTCTGATTAATCGGGAATAAAGTATGTTACCTTACTGAGGCCTGCATGTGATCGAATGCGTGTCTGACATTGAAATGTGCGTGTTTTGTGTCCAGACGCGGCGATCTGCCCTTCACCATGCGCCGCATCGTCAGCCGCTCGGGAATCGAGAGTGACGAAGACCCGGAGGCCAAGACCGAAACCCTCGAACCCAAACCCGAGTGACCGAAGCCGAACCGCAGCGGTCCCTCGCAAACACACAAACACATACACACAAGTCTCGGACGACAACGTCCTTGAAAACTCAGAGAAACCTTGTCGATTTTTGATTTTTGTTCTTATTTTAGTGCCATAGTGTATTCGCACACACACAATGGTTCTCCTGACAATCACACACATGACCGCTTCACTCACACCGAGGACCAAATTTGTGTTTTCCTGTCATTGTCTAGAATAGAAAAAGAGCGGAATGATATTTTTGTAAGCACGCATTCCGTCAATTGTAGTCCCGATTCCGGATCTATTTTTCTAACTGAAGGAAAATGATTAAAAGATGGTAAAGAAGAGAACTTATTTGAAGGGGACCAAAGCAAAATTGCTTTCTACAAAACTGTATTTTATTCATACGTTTTTATAATGGTATAAGGATGAACATAGCACTCGCTCTCTTGCACCTCTGCTGGTAAATAGAAGATTGTGATGAGATTTACAGATAGCATCTACAGTTACGCTCTTGGGCTTCACACACGAATAAGGCATTTAGTTATCAAACCAGCACCGAAAATATTACACAATGTCACGCCACATTATATGCACATGAAATGGGGAAAGACGGTTTATTCGAGCAATAAAATGGACATGTTTTATCAGACTGTTGATTGGCTGATTGAAGGAATAAAGATGGAGTAGGCAACGCACGAACTCATTTAGACATGGCACTATGCACTATCGCCTTGAATCTACTATTTGGATATTTTCTGTTCCTCTTTTCCTTCCAGTATATGTGTCTTTATTGATGTTCAGGGCATGAAGGGTGGAGGGTTGACGGTTTCTCTCACGCACACACTGTAAACGCTGAGCATGGCTGTGCGGGGGCGGGAATCCGCCATTTGGCGGGAGTTTTTTAAAAAACATGGAACACCTCCATGCCTACCTCTGATCACGTTTATTACTCTGCGACATCATATTTGATTATTCTGCGATCTGTGTTTTCGGAACGATCTCAGGAGAACGGATTTGAGTGGACCCTCCTCGAAGCTCGTGCTCAGCTTCTGCTTTTTTCCCGCTCACACTGCTGGGAAGTGAGAGAAATGGACCATTATTGATTATGTATGGATAGATAGAGCATTTCTCTCTCTCTCTCTCTTCTCCATCGTCTCCCAATAATGACTTTGTGATGTTGTGTTATGTTCTCTCTCTCTGCAGCTCCTGAATGATATCTGGAGAGATTTGTCATGAATCCTTGGTATAATGATGCAATAAAATGGCTTTTTCAAAACCGCTTTAGCAAGTGTATGCGCTCTCGGTCTTGTTTTGTCCTGGTTTTTCTAACATTAGTTACAGTTAAAGACAAAATGGCTCAATTCAGATGCCTGGACCAAATTCTTAAATGACCCCACTGCCGTCAACTATTTACCGAAGATTTTAGTCTTACGTCAGCACCTCGATCACCGACGTTTTCCCCAAATATTTATTGATAATCTTTCTGAAAGTCAAAATATATTTTCTCTTTCTCTTTGCATTATTTAGCCAGTCAGACAAAATCCCGTCACAGTGATGATTAAACCATTTTTCAAAATATGTGAATGTTTCATACGGAATGTAATGTAAAAACAAAAAGATAAAATAAAAGAGTATTTCACTCATTTATATCAAGGGCGTAGGTTTGATTTTGATATCGGTGGGGACATAACAGCAGACAGCACCCCCATCCAACTACTACAATATTTTAGCATTTCTTGTAGACCAACATACTCCTAATTTATTAAAAAAAGAGCTTTTTATGTTAGCCTATTCATCAGACAATAATTAGGGTTCACAATTTTAATTAGCCTAGCCAGCAACATTACAGCAGCACCAGAGCGCTGGGTTGCTTAATCACGCTGTACATCACTTTATTTTAAAGGGGTCATATGATGCTGATAAACAGAACATTATTTGGTGTAATGAAATGTTTATGCGGTTTAAGGTTCAAAAAACACATTATTTTCCACATACTGTACATTTATTGTTTAATTGCATCATATGACCCCTTTAATATTAAATATGAATTGGACCAATGATGATTCTGAAAGAAAACCTTCACGCGCATCGGATTGACATAAACTGCACGCTCTTATTTCAGTGTTGGTGTTTATTTTGTGGATATTTCAGTTTAACAACATGAGTTCAAGAGGGTGAGTTTGATCATTCAGCAGAACTGGGCACGTTTTAAACACTTTGCCTGTTCTTTCTCCGCCCATGAAATAGCCTTTGTGCGCCCTTGAAAGAGCGCAGATTTACTTTAGCTTAATATCATGACCTATTTAGATGCCGAAATTACAACAGTGGTAACACATATTTATTTGTTTGATCAAAATTATTGCAAGGGACAATTTAGTAGTCGCAGGTTGGACATGTCAAATTCTACACTCTTAATTTATATTCACCGTCAATTAGGCCTATGTTAAGCAATTGTTACGTTCCCACTTTCTAGTCTAGATTCTAGTCTAGTTTGAGCATTACTGACTTTCTTTTACGAGTTCTTTGCGAATATAGATATATAGAAATGGTCCAATATGAAATGCTCCTGAAATGGCCCAATAATCTGTTTTTCACTGAGATTTTTTTTACAGGTTTATTATTTTATTTTGTGAGAGATTAGCTTTGTTGTAGCTATGTCATCATTCTCTCATTTATTAGATGCATGCTTAATTCATTCATTCATTCATTCATTTTAATAGACTAATCTGTTAGTCCTAAAACTTCGGTTTAGAATACTGCTTTAGATATATTGGATAAACTGTATTTTATATAGTTGCATTTATTATTTCTCAACCCTTACATTTGGTCACTGGTCTTGCAGGCGTTACAGCTGACCAATCAAATCGAGTCTACTACGCACCTTGCTTCAGACCCCGCCCCTTTCTCTTATACCTACCTGTGGAGCGCGTGCGCAGCAGCGCAGACAGCAGCGCTTTACTGGACCGACTGGTGCTCACTTGACTTCTTCTATTTTCTCTTCGTTCTTCTTTATTGTTCTTATTTCTAAGATTACTAATCACTTGCGAGGCCGAATATTTTTCACCCTTGCAACATTTATTGAAAACATCATTTTGTGACGCTGAATGATGCTCATGAGCATAGAGAAAGAAAAGGTGAGCTGATCTATTTAAGAACAGTTTAAACTGTAGTTTATACCTTACTATTTCTGACTGAAAAACTCCAAAGCAGCGGGCTCCTCACCTGGGAAGCGCGCGCATAATGAGAGGCACGGTGCACACTGATGGAATAATAAACACTGTGTGTGTGTGTGTGTGTGTGTGTGTGTGTGTGTGTGTGTGTGTGTGTGTGTGTGTGTGTGTGTGTGTGTGTGTGTGTGAAGCCGAGCTGCTCTGAAGAACTGATCATCTCAAACATCATGGAGTTCTCACTGGTAAGCTTCTGTGTGTTCGTATTTTAATTGCTTTTTGCAAACCTGTATACTTCTAGAAACACGTTTTGACACACCGAATTAATGTTTCTTATATTAGGCCTATCTTAAAAAAAAAAAAGTTCAGCGATAAACTTACTGGCATTCATTCGCTCGCAAAACTTCAGCGTTCTCTCGCAAGAGCATTGAAATAGTTTTTTTTATCAACTCATCCAGGTTTTGCGAGCGAGCGCAAAGTTTGCAGGGGAATGTTTTGCGAGAGAACGCAAAAGCATTAAAATATGTTTTTTTGTTACATGTTGATTTGTTAGATGTTTTTTTTGTTTTTTAACACTATGCATCAGAATATAGGCTATACAAGTAATGCAATATAATGCAAAATACAAATGGGGGATGTGGACATCGATTTAGTTGAAATGTATCATTTTGTCTGTTCTGCAGTTTCCCTCTGAACTCTGATACTCTGACTTGATCCTCTCACCTCAACTTGCTCCAGTTTTATAGGTCATATATCAGTCATGTTATCTGGTTAGTGATACGGCAGTGTGACTGGTAGTTACCGCAGCTCTGACTGTGCAATATCTCAGCTCACGCGGTTTAATATTGTTCATTGATCATAGTTATGGGAATATGCGGTTGAAGATCTGAGCGGGCTCTTTTCAGGGAGTACGTTTGTTGTTGTTGTAATGTTTGCTTCAAGCTTTTGCAGAAGTGAAGCAGCCGATTCATTAGTCAATCCTCTGAGGGGGGCGGGCTTTAGCCGAGCCTCTTGTTTTCCTGCATTCTGATTGGTCCGTGTGAAGCAGGGCTCTGTTAAACTTGGGCCCTTTTCACAAGACTGTGATGACGCGTTTAACGGTCCTCAGCATCGTAACTCCTCGAAAGTTTTTCATATAAATGTATCTACATTTATAACACTATTTATAACACAAAAAAACTGTTAACGCTAATGTGAGGGTGTTTCTAATGCAGCGTCTATGGGAGGGACGGTAAATTTGACATGGTTCTCTCTTCTGACTGCCGTTATCAGTCTCTCAATTTTTTTCCTTTTATTGAAAGTCATGAAAACACTATCGTGGAGTTTTTCTTTTGCTATTTGGGCAAATGGGAATGCAAAAAATATATTTGTGGTACGCTCCCATTCACTGCTCTTCAAGTTAACCCAACTATGACGACTTCCGCTGCTGAGAAACCCGGAAATGTGAAAAGGATCCATTAGGTTTGCATGGCGCTGGTCAAAAGAGGCGGGTCTGAGCAAACACCCTCAGTTAAACGGTAGATGAGAAACTTCAGTTAAATCCAGCAGGAGACGAACTGAAGCTCTGCTGAGTCATGCTTTGCATCACAGATTCATATCATTAACTTATGAAATAATTTCATTTATCAGGGTTTATATGAGGTCCAAAATAAAAATCAAACCAGTTTTGGTTATTTGATATATGAATACAGTTTGTATAAATATTTTGAATTAGTTTTCATTTTTATATTTTCCTTTTTAATTTGAGTTTTTAGAAATTGTTTTGTGTTTTTATAATTTTCATTAGTTTTTTAATGTTTTATTTTTATTTCAGTTTGTTATTTTAGTAACATTCAGTAATTCAGTACTTAATTTAATAAAATTTAGTTCTGTCATGACAACTCTCGGAGGGATTGGCATGGTAATGTACATGACAATGTTAATGTATTTGGTCTTTTGGCGGAATAGATCTGCTACGCTGCTGCTACCGAGACTTGCTACTGCCAATACATCCACAACATGCTGCTGTGAGCATGTAAGAAATACTGCTGCTGCAAATATAACTTACATGAAATAACCCCCATATAGCATACATGAATCACCTCGTAGCAGATCTATACAGGTGGAGCTGGGGAAGGTGGAGGGTTTCTGAAGCAAGCTGCATCTGCTATGGCAAGCACTAGTCATATATTTGAATGTTGAGCAGCGATCTCATTGGCTACAGATACAGGAGAGAACCAATCAGCTGTGCCATGTGATAATTATGTCGTTAGGTCAGATTGAGTTAGACCTATCGGACTGCGCCATCTAGAGTTTCATGCCAGAACTCTGTATTTGTTGAAAAATGAGAAATGTTGCTTTGGCAACTAGATAAAATAAAACAAAATTTGTTTAAATATGTTGCTCCCACATAACCGGTTTCTCTCTTTCTGTGTGTTCGATTTAGGCTCATCCGGCTGTGAAAGCCTTCATGTGCGGCTCTCTGAGCGGGACGTGCTCCACGCTGCTCTTCCAGCCTCTGGACCTGGTGAAAACACGTCTGCAGACCCTACAGAACGGCGTCCAGCTCGGGTCAGTCCACATACGGGACGAGGCTTCAATCTGGTGGAATGAGTATTAAATGAACCGTCTTCTGTGCCTTAGGTCGGGTCGGGTCGGCATGGTCACAGTGTTTGTGAGTGTCCTGCGCACAGAGAAGCTCCTCGGACTGTGGAGAGGCGTTTCGCCTGTGAGTGTCACACCTGATTTGGTACCTTTGATACCTCTGTTATGTTTGTGTTTGCATGGTTATATTCTGTATTTCTTTCTCCGCAGTCGTTTGTGCGCTGCATTCCAGGAGTCGGCATCTACTTCAGCACGTATTTCACTCTAAAGCAGCGTTTTTTTGCCGACGGGGCCCCGGGGCCCTTACAGGCCGCACTGCTGGGAACCGGAGCCAGATGTGTTGCGGGCGTCTGCATGCTGCCCGTCACCGTCATCAAAACACGATTTGAGGTGTGTGTGAAAAAATTTGGGTTTTCTGAAAGAAATTAATACTTCTATTCATTAAGAATGCATTAAATTATTTTATGCTGCTCTTTTAACCTTCCTATACAAAGAATCCTGAAAAATAAAATGCATCACGGTTTCCACAAGCAAGGAATCATGTGACACTGAAGACTGGAGTAATGATGCTGAAAATTCAGCTTTGATCACAGAAATAAATTACATTTTAGAATATATTCACATAGAAAACAGTTATTTTAGATTGTAATAATATTTAAAATTTTTACTGTATTTTTGGTCAAATGCAGCTTTGATGAGCAGAAAAGACTTCTTTCAAAAACAGCTTACAAACCCTAAACCTTTGTATATCTGTACACACTGTATGACCTATAATGTAGCGTATGTGTGTGTTTCAGAGCGGCCGCTATAAGTACAGCAGTGTGTTCGGAGCGCTGCAGTGTGTGTGTCGGACGGAGGGGCCGAAGGCTTTGTTTTCAGGTCTGACTGCCACGCTGCTCAGAGATGCGCCATTCTCTGGGATATACGTCATGATCTACAGCCAGGCCAAATACACGCTGCCACAAGGTTTGTGTGAGAATATACTGGATGCACTTCAGCTTTACATATGTGTGTGATTTAAGTAGGATTTCAGCATTCTAAATGGTTCATTTTACAAAGAAACAAATTTTCTTAGGGGAAACACGAAAAGTTTCTCAGAGGAACACAAATTTTGTAAGCAAACAAAAAGTTTCTGAGGGCAATGCAAAAATCTTGTGAGTGAACGCAGTTTTTGCAAGCGAACATAAATTTGCTAAATTTATGTTCATTTTTTCCATCACCATATCTGATGAGACATCAGGCGGCAAGAATCTTGCTCTTGGTCTACAAATATTTCTTCATAAGAGATAAAAAAGCAGTTCAGTCATTCTGACTGGCTCAAACATGAAGTAGGAGGGATGTTGGATTGTGTAACAGCCATGTGGATCAGACTGTACTGATATACTATCTCTCTCTCGTTCAGAGATCAGTCAGTCGTCTTACGCTCCGTTAGCAAACTTCAGCTGCGGGGTTCTGGCTGGCATCCTGGCCTCCATTGTAACCCAGCCAGCAGATGTGGTGAAAACTCACATTCAAGTGAGTCCAGACGTCTTCAGCAGGACATCAGATGTGGTGCAATTCATTTACAAGGTAACAGATGCCCCGATTCTCCCGACATGCACCTCTCTGCTGCTTTAGATTGGCTCTCAAATGAAGCAACGCAGCTCATCTAATCAGATCAGACCCAGAACTATTTGTTTTACAATGCTACTGTACATTAAGTGAAAAAAGAGTGAAAGCATATTTAAAAGGGAAGTATGTCATTTTCGCACCACCAGCATCACCAAACAGAAGGACAAAATGAATGACTGTTTTTTTCAAACAGGTTTCCACAAACACTTCCACCACCTGCCAGGTTAGTTGTATCCAGCAAAATGCTGGGTTGTTTCAACCCAACTTTGGGTCAAATATGGACTAACCCAACTCTTGGGTTAAAAATTGAATGTAACAATTTTAGACCATATTTGACCCAAAGTTGGGTTGAAACAACCCAGCATTTTTTAGAGTGTAGGAACAATCAATTTGGGTCAAAGTCTTCACATTTGAATCTGCATTCTGTAAAATTCCTCAGATTCCCAAAATTTGAAAAAAGTCTAGATTCCATTTGGGCCTCTTCAATATAAGATTTATAAAATAAATGGAATGGTTTGTCATTCACACACTCTTAAAAAATGCTGGGTTGTTTCAACCCAACTTTGGGTCAAATATGGTCTAAAATTGTTACATTCAATTTTTAACCCAAAAGTTGGGTTAGTCCATATTTGACCCAAAGTTGGGTTCAAACAACCCAGCATTTTTTAGAGTGCATATTAGATCTGATTAGACTAACCTGAAATGTTATGGTTAGCAAAAACCACAACTAAAACTATTCTGAAACAAAACAAACAAAGAATCTTGAACTAGGGTCATTACAAACAAACAAATAAAGCTGGAATTAAAATGGTTGAAAATAATGAAAATGTAATTCTAACATTCTATCTATTTAAATTCTATCTGTTTGTCCGTCAGGAGCACGGGTTGGTGGGGTTTTTCCGTGGCGCGGTTCCTCGCTCGCTCAGGAGAACCATGATGGCGGCGATGGCGTGGACGGTGTACGACCCGTCCGTCACAGCAGCGCCATCTAGAGCAGAGGACAGAAAACACAGTAAAAATACAACACTGAACACAAGCGCCATCCAGCGGCGAGAAAACACAGTACAGCAATAAAACAAATTGTTTTTGTACACATACACCTCTTAAACTCAGTCTTTGCCTAGTTTTCAATAATGTGAGAAGTTAAAAGTATTGTAACTGTACTGAGCATTAATTGTTCACATTTTGCTGCATGTTTTAACACGTCATGTTTTAAGGAGCATTTGTTTATAGTTTTCTCTGACCTCATTTAAAGACATCGCTAACATCTCAACCAACATGATTCTCCATGTGTAATATAAAATATGTGGTATACCAAATTAAAGGGTGGTTTTGCTTATGTGATGCATTTACTGTAGATCAGGTGACGACTGGAATCAGATCAGCAGCGCTTGGAAATGCAGCAAATACTGTCAGATCGAGAATTCAACTTAAAAACATAGAACACTTGCTGCCAAAGTCTTCCACTTTGTCCTCGCCGCTCTACAACATCTGACCATTTTCATGTGCTATTTCCTGCGTTTATGTTATGCTTATTAAACACCCTATTTGATTGCATTCATTACTGGATCCAGTTTGTTATTTTCCCTGACACTGTTTATAGAACATTACGTGCATAGTTCCATTCTATTGGAACATTATGAGCATAGTTTCTCTACCTTCTTTTCGGATCTTGTCCAACCACATTCCAAAACACAAACTCTCCTAAAAGTTCAGTGCTTCAGTACTATGTCTTAAATAAAAAGCTTTGGCTGATTTTTTCCCCCTGCGTAGTGCTTGTGTTGAAAAAGATTAATCTTTATAGAAGTCACATGCAGTCATAATTAATAATTGTATGATAAAATAACAGTTGGATTTGTCACTCAATTTCTGTATTTGGATATCATATTTTTTAACTTTCATTGTAAGATTCCATATAATGATATAGTCAATATATTCCATATATATGATGAGTCAATGCATTAGACAACAGTCAGTCTCTCACGTTTGCCACATCATGATCTAGTTATGGCAGTGGTTCTTAATCCTGGTTCTGGGGACCCCAGTTCTGCACATTTTCTGTAGTCATAAAATAACCCACTGAAATAAACAAGTTACAGCAAGTCACTCACTACAGAAAAACCTGTTTCTTAAGTATGTCATCAAGAGGATATATAAACCCTTCAGTTCATAGGAGGAACTTGACTGTCAAGCTGCAGTGAGTATCATCTCTCTGTCTGCTTTCATATACAGTGAAATGGCAGAAGCCAGTATCTCATGGGCTGAGGATCAGTTCAGCTGTTCAGTGTGTCTGGATCTGCTGAAGGATCCAGTGACAATTCCCTGTGGACATACTTACTGTAAGAGTTGCATCTCAGAGTGCTGGGATCAGGAGGATTGGAAGAGAATCTACAGCTGTCCTCAGTGCAGACAGACCTTCAGTCCGAGACCAGTTTTAAGTAAAAATGTGATGTACTCAGGGTCTTTCAGGGTCAGATTCTGGACCAGACAGGACAAATTACCTAATCTG
>NW_015506994.1:97460-100325 GCF_001515645.1 Sinocyclocheilus grahami
ATGGCAGAAGCCAGTATCTCATGGGCTGAGGATCAGTTCAGCTGTTCAGTGTGTCTGGATCTGCTGAAGGATCCAGTGACAATTCCCTGTGGACATACTTACTGTAAGAGTTGCATCTCAGAGTGCTGGGATCAGGAGGATTGGAAGAGAATCTACAGCTGTCCTCAGTGCAGACAGATCTTCAGTCCAAGACCAGTTTTAAGTAAAAATGTGATGTTTGCGGAAATGGTGGAGAAACTCAAGAAAACGAGATGCCAAGCTGCTCCTGCAGTTCTTCACGCTGGATCTGGAGATGTTCAGTGCGACTCCTGCACTGGATTTAAACAGAAAGCAGTGAAGACCTGTAGGGAGTGTCAAAGCTCTTATTGTCAAAATCATCTTGAACAGCATGAGAATCTCTTCAGAAGTAAAGGACACAATCTGATGACTGCCACTGGACGACTGCAGGAGATGATCTGCCCTCAACATGATAAAATGCTAGAAATTTACTGCCGTACTGATCAGCGGTGTATCTGCATGCTGTGTTTGGTGGATGAACACAAAAATCACGACACTGTATCAACTGCAGCGGCAAGATCAGAGAAACAGGTACTGCTCTCTTCTGTATCTCATAAGCAGCAATCTCTCCTCGTTTGTCATTTGATTTTTCCCTCAATCAGGGAAACTGATGTTATTGATTTATAATTGATGGGAATAAATACAATTTTTACAATACATTCAGATAGAAAACAGTTATTTTAAATTTCACAATATTAATGTTTTACTGTATTCTTTGATCAAATAAATGTAGCCTTAAATAAGGTACTTCTTTACAAAAACATGTATTTTGTAACACGTCTGTTTTCTGCAGAGACATTTTGAGGAAATGCAGAGAAAAATCCAGGAAACAATCCAGCAAAAAAAGAAAGGCCTGAAGCAAATGAGAGAAGCTGTGGAGTCGCATAAAGTGAGTTCAGAGAAGAGACGTTTGAGAAGTCTCAGTTTGGACTCTTCTTCACATTCTTACAAAAGAAATAATAAGGAATTAATTCACATTTACCGTATACTTGTAGCTACGTCTGATATTAATCTCTCAGAAAATACTGGACCCTGTCAGCCTGCGAAAGAATGTCTCAGGTTATGCATGCATATAGGCCCACTCTGCCACGCTAAGGGGAATGTGCGCCATATTTTCGGAAGGTGAGCACTTAAGCACCAACTCCACAGTGTAACCAACAGAGTTGCCCCTCAGACGCATCAGCAGCTGTCAGTGACATTATACCCTTCAGCCAAAAGCCTGAGCTACATAGCCAGATCTTATCTATTAGTGACTGAGCAGATCCCCAGGCCAGAGCTCGTGACTGAGCAGATCCCCAGGCCAGAGCTCAAATGCTTAGAATAATACATAAAATTATTCCTTCAAGGAGATTAGACCAGACATCTGAGTCTTACCATTTCTACCAGATCCCAGCCGGTCACCTAGGTGGACTTACTGCGTTTACCCCTAACTCCCAGGGAGACTACAGAATAGCCAACAATCTCTCTGCCTGGGGCAGAGTCTCTGACTTGACACTTCCCACTGGTCACAGAGAGGAAGTATGCAAACCAAGGTGCTTCACAGAGAATCCTTCAACTTGATAGCATGGAGCTCTCAAAGAGGCTCATAGAGCCTTCATTTGACCAAAACCAAAGCTCATGTAAGGCAGCTTAAAGGGAGGCAAGAGAGCCTGACCGCAGGACAGAGCTTGATGGAGTGTAATACCCAGCATAATGACTCTCTAAATTGAGATGAGTACTGAATCTAAATCGAGATGCGTACTGAACCCTGTGCACATGGTAGAGCTCTTGAGAGCTCTAAACAACCCTTTAAAGAGAGGGGAATACTATTATGCTCACCAACTTAGGAAGCGGTGTACTCAATACGACAACCATCTGAAGCGAGGGGAGTACTGCCAAGCTCAGTCCTAAGGGCGGCTCATCAGGGAGGTCCACAGAGAGCCTAACAGCCTGACTTACCTGCATCACAGAGCTCTAGGGAGTGGAGTACTTTGCATAACAACTCTCTGAAGTGAAAGGAATACTAAGTACACTCTAGGGAGCGGGGTGTTCTCTAAGCAAGAGGAGCAAAATCCATGCTCAACCTATGGTGAAATTAGAGCTCTCAGAAGTAAGCACTCAGTGCCACAATCCTTATAAACAAGGGAGTGTGATCAGTTCACCTAAAGGATGGCTTATGAGGGAGGCTTAAGGAAAGCCTAACAACCTAAAAAAGCCACAGAATGGAGCTGTAGAAAAAGGGCTCTAGGGAGTGGTTTACTCATAAAAGAACCTTGTACAGTGAGGGGAGTACTGCCAAGTTCGACCTCCCGAGCACTCTGTCCAGGAAGGCTCACATAGAGCCCGGCACCCTCACACAACTGCAGAAAATAGCTCTAGGCCACCTAGAGGACGACCTTAAAGACAGTATATTAAAGAGGCTCAAGAGAACCTAGCAACCTGACACTACTGTCTAATAAAGCTCAAAGGAGCGAGTACTCAATGTAACGACCCTCTAAAGCAAGGGGAGTACTATGATACTCACTGTCTTAGGGAGTGGAATACAAACCAACACTCCTGGAGTGAAGGGAGTATGGTCAGACCTGACCTTGAGGGCAGTTTATCAAGGAGGCCCAAGGGCCTAACAACTTGACATCACTGTATCGCAGAGCTCAAAGGTCTTGACAATCATGGGAGGCATCCTTCTTTTTAGGGAAGCCTGATGTTCAAGACTTCCTGAAAGCAGTCTATCAGGGAGTTTTACGGAAGCCTAGCAACGTGATACTGCAGTATGAGAACTTTAGCTGAGAGCAGTTTGAAAAGAAAGATTAGAAAGAGCCTAAGAACTCA
>NW_015506994.1:101420-102040 GCF_001515645.1 Sinocyclocheilus grahami
ATGATCTGAGGTGGAGAGATGCTGAACTGAAGCAGCTTTCACACACAGATGATCATATTCATTTCCTCCAGGTAACAGAGATCTTCTCAAACAGAGGACTGAGGACTTTAACAGGCTTCACTAGTTTATGCTTTTGTCTTTGTGACTGTAGAGTTGTCCGTCTGTCTCTCTCACTGGATCTACAGACAGCCTCACGGTCAGTGCTCATCCCTCTTTTGATGATGTAGTGAAATCTGTCTCTCAACTCAGAGACAAACTGCAGCAGTTCTGCACAGATGAGATAGAAAAGATATCTAAAAGAGGTAAATACTGATTTATTCTCAGAAAAGAGTTGAGCACCATTCAGTAAATATAAAATGGTGGTAGATTAATTTCCTCTTAACATGACAATTAAAGTGCTTGCACTGATGTACAGATGTTCTTTGGTGTTCATAGTGAAAACCGTCCAGGTCATTGTCCCTCGTGAATATGCGACCAGGAAGGAGTTCATACAATGTGAGTTACTATGAAAACACACATATAAACACTGACAACTAGACTTTCTATGCTAATTTAACATGACCAGGGGTTTGTTCCAGAATCAGATATTTTGTGTGTGTGTGTGTATATATATATATATA
>NW_015506994.1:103214-104170 GCF_001515645.1 Sinocyclocheilus grahami
GCTCATTTTGGCACAAAAACATTGAGACCGTCCTCCCTGTAACCCATGTGTCCAGTAGAGTAGGAGTGTATGTTGATCACAGCGCAGGAACTCTGTCCTTCTACAGCATCTCAGACACAATGAGCCTCATCCACAGAGTTCAGACCACATTCACTCAACCGCTCTATGCTGTGTTTGGACTGGATAGGCAGACAGCGGTGAAACTGTCTAACCAATTAAGTAATTCAGACATTCTACAGATTGCTTTGTTATATCACAGGATGATGATGTTATGAGACTTATTTTCAAATCAAAGATATCACTACTGAAAAATGTATAAACTCAACTAAATATTTTCACAGGGTTTTCAGTCTTATTCCTGCCTCTGTATCAAAAGAGTTGTCTTCACCTGCATGTTCATAACATATATAATTTAATACTGGCATATCTCTTTTGCTAAATCAGTTGTTTGTTTAAAGAAATTGTGTTTTGTGTCTGTTACTGGAACAATGTGTGCATGATTTAAGATAAAATACAATAGTTTTGGGGCTATATCAGGATATAAGATCAACTTTAATAAAAGTATATTATTTCCAATTAATAATTAGGCAAGGTAGTTAGACCTTTACAAGTTTCCATTTAAAATAACTTATGACTCTTTTAAGTACTTGGAAATTTCCGTGACAAGTACATATAAAGAGCTATTTAGATGTAATTTTGCTGTAGTGATGGAAAAAACTAAAAAAGACTTAAACCGATGGCCATTATTACCTATTTCATTGGCAGGCAGAGTTAAGATGTCTATTTTGCCAAGGTTTTTATTTTTATTTCCAAATGTTCCATTGTTTATCCCCAAATCTTTCTTTAAGGAATTAGACAAACATCTCTCCTCTTTCATATGGAATAAAAACATTCCAAGAATTAGGAAAGCTTTTTTTTAGAAAGACAGAAAGATGTGGGGGGATTGGCATTGCCCA
>NW_015506994.1:104180-104520 GCF_001515645.1 Sinocyclocheilus grahami
TATATATATATATTATTTTTCCCCCCCCTATAAACTTATGAGTTACTATGAAATACCCACACATCTTTTTACACAGCGTAATTCATGTAAAAAAATGTATTACTTTGTGTTTAAAATAAATGAAATTAGAGTTGCACCCAATAATGAATGTAACAGATTATGAAAATACTTCAATTTCATTGTGGATTAGATTCATCTGTGCGCTGTGAAACATTCATTTTGAAAACATTAATTCATTATTATTTTACAGTAATACTAGCTTTGTTTACCTCATACATGAATTAGTACTTACAGATTAACTTAATCCTCTAAATCGTTGTAAAAGGCATATTATTATTAT
>NW_015506994.1:106178-106758 GCF_001515645.1 Sinocyclocheilus grahami
TTTTTTTAGAAAGACAGAAAGATGTGGGGGGATTGGCATTGCCCAACTTTATGTTTTAAGTGACTACTACAATTTAGGATAATTCATAGGCTACACTTTTCTAGAAGTAAACTGGCGAGAATATTCCCAGAAATAGACCCGACATGTTGTAGATGTCACAGAGGTGAGGCTACTTTAGGTCATATGTTCTGGACATGTCCAGCTCTAGGACCATTTTGGTCTGCTGTGTTTGAGACATTTTCATATATTTGTGAAAAGAGATAGAGCCGGATCCAATAATAGCAATATTTGGTGTGACATCTGAGAACCTCTCACTACCATCAGGTCAATCGGATGCATTGGCTTTCTCTTCTCTGTTGGCCTGATGACTTATACTCCTACAATGGAAGTCAAACAAACCACCAGCACATATGAAGTGGGTAGAAAGTATCATGGCATATTTAAAGTTAGAGAAACTCAAATACTCTACGCAAGGCTCCATTAACAGATTTTTTTTTAAAGTTTGGAGACCTTTCCTTTTGTATTTTGAGGACAGATTCATTCCAAACACTAATTGCTAGCTCCCCACTTAGCCCCCCCC
>NW_015506994.1:108222-108867 GCF_001515645.1 Sinocyclocheilus grahami
AGGCCTGAGAGAGCTCATGCTGGCACAGGTCCCGCATGCCCCACAGTGAGAGGATTCCCCAGTGCACGTCTCCTGTGAGGATCAGTGCCCCTCGTCAGGAGTGAGCAGTCTGGTCTCTTTTGGAGAATCTGAAGAGCATGCTGCTTATGTCTCCTTGTCATTTGCAGCCTCTGATGAGGAGGATTGGTCATGCTTCATGGAGAATCCCAGCTCCCTTCTGCCCAGAGAACCAAGTGATGTCAGGCCCAGTGTGGACAACAAGCTCATCTGCATCCTTACCAAGGCCATTGAAGAGCTCAGTTTAGAATGGTCGGCCCCAGAAGAACCCGATGAATGGCTCCTGCCAGGGTGCTGTCAGTGAGCCCCCAGCTAGAGACCTGCACCATTCATCTTTAAAGTTCATGACGAACTCACCACGTAGTGGCGCGCCACCTACACGGTCTGCATCCACTATTCTGTTTCCTCCACCTTCCATTCATTGATGGTGCAGAGCAAAAAGGGTATGAGAAGCTTTTCCCTTTCGAAGAGGCCATCTCTGCCCACCCATGGCCCTGGGATGGAAAGCCAAGGCATTTCACCCTTCCAATCCCTGCAGGACCACCTCAGCCCTAGCAGTTAGAGTCTACGCCGTGGCTGGACAAGCTG
>NW_015506994.1:109276-112947 GCF_001515645.1 Sinocyclocheilus grahami
TACTGATGCACGAGGAAAGAAGAAGCAGAAGTCCTGCTGCAGCCAGACCTCCCTCCAAGAAGTTGCACACTTGTCTTCCAATCCCCCATTCAGCTCTAGGCATTGAAGGCTCTGTGTTCACTGCAGACACTTGGCCCATACTACTTACCATGCATGCACCCAAGCAAACTACTGCTGTTATAGGGGACCAAATGACAAAAAAAAAATCTGAACTTTTCGTCTTTGTAATGACTTGAAGGTCACCTCCTGCCCTTGTGCAGCAATCTGCCATTCGAAAGGCTCAGACCCATCGCTGCCTGGAGTCAGGCTTGGGAAGCTGGGTCCTGCAGACTATAAAACAAGGCCACTTGCTCCAATTCGCATGAAGACCTCCTCCCAGACCTTCAGGGGTGTGGTCTAAACTTTGGTCCAGGGTAACAATGCTGATGTTCTCCATTCCGAAATAGAGTGTCTGTTGGCGAAGGGTGCCATTGAAAGTCCCCCCAGCACTCACCGAGTCTGGCTTTGACAGCCGCTATTTCCTCATTCCAAAGAAAGATGATGTCCTCAGGCCCATCCTCAATCATAGGCACCTGAACTGTGTCCTGATGAAGTTACTATTCAAGATGTAGACTTTGAAGCAGATCCTCACACAGGTTTATCGGTGGATCTGAAAGATGCTTACTTTCACATCCAAATAGTCCCTAATCTCAGACCATTCTTGAGATTCATTTCATTCTTGTCTCATGCTGGAACCCACATGAACATTCAGCAGCTCGTGGCGTCATGCAAAGTGGGAGTTTGTCTTCCCCTCAGGAAACAGAGGATGCTAAGCCTGATAGTGGCCACCTCCTCTGTGGTTCACTTGGGCCTATATATGCAGTCCATTCAATTCTGGCCAAAGCACACTTCCCGTCCCATACTTGGCATATGGGACAGCTCTGCCTCCGCCTGTCAAGGCTGAGGCCCCTTGGAAGGCCCCCGCTCCTGTATCAGACAGCTGGGACTTGTTTCCAGAAGGAAGGTTGTCACGACAGATGCTTCAAACTCAGGTTGGGGGGCACTGTGCGAGGGCAGACCGGCATCCAGTTCCTGGTCCAGCCTGGAGCAACTTCTAAATATCAACTGCCTGAAAATGATGGTGGTTTTTCATGCTCTCAAAACCTTCCTGCGAGCCCTAAAGGGGCACCATGCCCTCATCCAATTGGACAATATGACAGTGGTGGCATTCATAATAGAGGTCGACCGATAGTGGATTTTACAGATACAGATGGCAAGGACAACACTGGCAGATGCGATTAATCAACTGATAGTTTTTCAAATGGATGCTAAACGAAAATTAAAATAGTGCTTTAGTATTAAAAAGTACTTAACTGTACTTTGTAAATAAATATAAATATTAATATTAAATATTAATTATACATTGATCATTAAAGTTAGTACATAGCTTAATAACTAATGTTAACAGAAGCAACTTCAAAATGTGAAAATGTATTAGTAGATGTTGAAATTAACACTCTCACTAGATGGCCATCTTTAAATATCTACACAAAGACCATAGCATTGAAATTACATACATATGGATATTGTATGTATACTCTCACACTTTAATTGCTTCTATTCTTGAACACTTGATGATTATCTAATCAAAATAACAAAATATGGCAGTCGCACAATGGGCAAAAACCGCAGCGCAGTGCTGCATCTTAGAGAACCCCAATTACACACACACCGGACGTGTCGCGTTCAGTTCAAGTGGCGGTCTAAAACAGTTTATTTAATCACCAAATGGGCAAAATTTCACTTCAAGAATGAAAAAAGAAGCGGCATAAATGAGTTTGAAGTTCAGTGTTTTTAAAAAAAAGTTTTCAACAAAGCCCCCTCCTTTGACATGCGCAGTCTGCTCTGATTGGCCAGCTGACCCAGTGCATTGTGATTGGCCGAACACCACAAGCACGCGTCGGAAATGTAACGCCCCTTACCATAATCGCGAACGTCAGCTTTCAAAGTAAATATCAAGACAGTTAATAATGTTGTTAGTTTTACCATCAGTTCAAGCCCGAAAGGGCAACAGAGTTACGTGACAGACACAGTGATGAAGCAGTACACAAGCCGCGGTTAAGACAGCTGACGTGCTATGATTTCTGACAGACAGTTCACTCTCCTGTGATGTGACCCTGTTCCCCTCACACACACACACACACACACACACACACACGACGCGTTACTCTGTGCTGCGCAAAACTCTGCATTTGAACAGTCAATAGCAAATACTTAAACTAATAACAAAACATACTTACAGTCGCTGATTCAGAAGCGCCAGATTGTCATAGCAAAGTCGGAATTGACCCTTTAAAATTTTTTTTTAGAAAGAGCCTTTGTGCACAGCCAGCCTTGTACTCTTCTAGGTTCAAAAAACTGTGTCCATAAAATGCGTTGCACAAATTCGAACATCTGGGTTGTGCTGTTCTGTTGAAAAATAAATCTTAACCAATGATTCCTAATGGCATCTACTTCCGGAAGGCCAAATAAAGTCATTTTGCTTTCACACTGGAATACACAGCGTCTCCCTGACATGCTGCATCAACACTACTGCTGTTCCTGAAACCACGCCTTCTTTCTTTGCGTGCACATTTGGGCGGCATTATGCTAATATTACCACATAGTGACCTAGATATGTGGGGGCGTGTTAGAACGAGCCGTTTTAGGTAGGTGTGGCTGACTTAACTTTTATAAAGAATATATCTTTGGATTTGAGACGTTAGTCTTTGCAACTGTACAGATCTTCTTTATGCACCAAGAGCTTGTAACACTCCAAAGAGAAAGGAAAACTTGAAATCGCATCATATGACCCCTTTAAGACCGCCCCTCTGCTGGCTTTAGCATCGGTCAAGTGAGTGGGTGACCTGCAGGCACTCTCAGTGAGCGCATTCTGCCTTGAGTTTGGGCCTAATGACCTTAGGCTATATGCCTAAGCTGCTCTCTACTCTGTTTAAAGCACAGGTTATTAACCTCTTAGCTCTTCCTGTTATGGAGGATGACCAGGGTGCACACTTTCTCTGTCCTTTAGGCACTGATATTATCCACCTAACCAAGCTGTACCCCTGCCAGTGGTCAGGACTATTTCTGTCCAAGAATTCCGGCCAGGGCTTCCCTTAGCTGACGCGGGGCCTGGTGCGAGGTAGGGAGCGGGGCCCCACTCGGTCCATTCGCGATCGTGTGTGTTTCCCCCTCAGTCCATTCACCGCGGCACCCCCTCAAGCTGTTGCACCCACCTAAGGATAGCCCTGACAGGGCCTCACTGATTCTTGGTTAGCTCTGTTCCTTATTAGTCCACGCTTCCCTTAGGGCCCTTACCTTGGATGCCTTGTGGCTGGGCTAACAGGATGGCTTTTCATTTTTAGAGCTAACACTCTAAAAATACCTCTTCTAGATGTAAACACACACATCAGATATAGTAATATTGCAGCAATACTGCAGTAAAACTCAAGTAACCATGTTCTTTTGGTGCATTCCATTGTTTTAAAAACCATGGTTTTGATTAAAAAAAAATTTCAATTTAAATAAATAAATAAATAGATAGATATGTAAAGATTTAAAATGTTGTTCTGGTGTGGTTGTATTATTTAGATTTTTTGTAATACTGTATGTAGGTGCCAGATACGGTTTGATGTCTTTTATTTTGAAATTGT
>NW_015506994.1:119537-120539 GCF_001515645.1 Sinocyclocheilus grahami
TCCTTATTAGTCCACGCTTCCCTTAGGGCCCTTACCTTGGATGCCCTGTGGCTGGGCTAACAGGATGACTTTTCATTTTTAGAGCTAACACTCTAAAAATACCTCTTCTAGATGTAAACACACACATCAGATATAGTAATATTGCAGCAACACTGCAGGAAAACTCAAGTAACCATGTTCTTTTGGTGCATACCATTGTTTTAAAAACCATGGTTTTGATAAATAAAAAAAAAATTCAATTTAAATAAATAAATAAATAGATAGATATGTAAAGATTTACAATGTTGTTCTGGTGTGGTTGTATTATTTAGATTTTTTGTAATACTGTATATGCTTTAACACATATTTGATGATAACAGAGAGATTATTTTAGATGCTCCAACAGCAACCATTAAATGTTTCATTTTTAATCTAACATTTTTAGTTCTGCTGACTCTACACACTTTTATTAGGCTACATGCAGAATCAAATGTATAAGTGATTCATATTACATCTAATTTATTATTTACATGTGGAGATTCAGTGCATTGAGTTCCACAAATCTGAATGTATTATTTGTAAGTTGACTGTTAAGATAAACATTTTGCACAATTTAGTATCTGTAATATCATTGTGTTGCCACTAGATGCCTGTATAGCCCTATGTAACAATCCCTTGTGGCTAAGACATTGCGTATATGCTTTTAACACATATTTGATGATAACAGAGAGATTATTTTAGATGCTCCAACAGCAACCATTAAATGTTTAATTTTTAATCTAACATTTTTAGTTCTGCTGACTCTACACACTTTTATTAGGCTACATGCAGAATCAAATGTATAAGTGATTCATATTACATCTAATTTATTATTTACATGTGGAGATTCAGTGCATTGAGTTCCACAAATCTGAATGTATTATTTGTAAGTTGACTGTTAAGATAAACATTTTGCACAATTTAGTATCTGTAATATCATTGTGTTGCCACTAGATGCCTGTATAGCCCTATGTAACAATCCCT
>NW_015506994.1:120950-123638 GCF_001515645.1 Sinocyclocheilus grahami
AAAAAAAAAAAGTGTTACCTTGCCAAAGCACTGACAGAGGCCACTGATCTAACGGCGTTGTTGAGCGCTCCAAATGCAAACTTTGCATGCAACAATCAGGCAGCAATTGACAGCACTCTGATCTAGTGGCATACAAGCAATTGACAGCACTCTAATCTAGTGGCATACAGGCATCGTCAGATTGACAGTACTCTAGCCCAATAATGTTGGGGGATCCAGTGGGGGCGGCAGTCATATTTCAGGGTGACCGTGCCACTCTTTATCACAGCCCTGCTAAAAGTGCCAGTACGTGCACTGATTGGCGCCCCTTCAGCTGGTGGCGCCCTAGGCGACCGCCTAGCTCGCTTATGCATAGAAACGGCCCTGCATGCATGCATTAAAATATCAGGCTCCTCATCTTAATATCTTTTTTTTGTAGATTTGGTTGTGTTCATCTTGTGGTCTTGCTCTTTATCTGGTGATTGCTCAAATTTTTCCTGAAATGCTGCACAGATTCAGTACATAGACAATTCTGCTCAAAATTGTATTGCCCAAAAAATAACAGAAGATAAAATCATAATGTGCATTATGGAGTAAAAAAAACAAACACACACACACACACACACACACAAAACGTCAGGTGTAATAATATAAAATATGAGCCATATACAAGTTAAAAGAAAAGCAAGTGCTTTTAGTTTTGCTTATATGAACATATGAACTTTGTGCTTCCCGTAGAGTCACCTGATCTATAAATAAAAGTTCACACCTCATTTAATCACCTATCCGTAATGCACGGTGTTAAAGTTAGTTTGACATTCGTTTTTTGTTTGCCAATCTTTGCGGCTGTTATGTTTTGAGCCCAAACTAACTCAGATAGACATAAATATATGCCCTTTACCGTTGCACAAGGCTTAATTTCTAGGGGGGGGGGAATTAAAAAAATTAACCATTTAAATTAAACAATTTAACTACGTGACATTATAATATAAAACCAAAACTAAAATGTTCGGAAAAACATCCCTGTTATTGCACAAAGCTCCGTTTTTGGAATGATCATTTTATGTGTTTTATAATAATTTTACACATTTTAATGTATGCAATAATATAAATCCATTAAACGACAACACCATTTGATCTAAAGGTATCAAACCAACTGTAAAATATTCAGACTATTATTCCCTATAATGCACAAGGTTCGGTTTTCAGATTATGATTTTGTGACAGTACTGAACCGATTTATATCCATGAAACCTGAACACCATTTAAGCTAAAGATATCACACCAACTGTATATTTTTCAGCTCATTAATCTGATTAATCTTTTTAAATAGAATACAGAACTTTAAATTTTTTTAGACTGTCCTGGAACCCATTTCAATACATTAAACTGGAACACCATACATGCATATGCATATACATACATACACACAGACACCCACACACACAGACACACACAGGTTTGTTTTTATGGTTTATGGGGACGCCTCTATTAGGGATTTACATTAAAACAACATCAACAGCATCAACATATTGTGTGAATTAGGTAATTTTTTATTGACGTGAAATTGTAGCAAAAATGTCACTGCTCTTAACAACAGTTGACATTGAACATGAATAAATACATGAAGCAGTACAATACAAAATAAAAACAAAAAATAGATGTGATGAAGACTAAATTCCAGTGTAATATCTTCACAATCTTCTATGATGTCTTTAAGTCCATCATTTTGGTATGACTGAGCGGCAGTTTCTCTCTGCAGATGGTGAGGTTGTGGGACGTGATGCATCTGAATTACACAATTAGAGTTGTCCATTTGTTTATGTAAAAAACAATATCTAAAGGCCAAAAGCAAAAATGGACAGAATGTGACAAAAGAGCAACAATGTATTGTTGTGACAAGTCCCGGTAAGTCTAACGCAGTACACATAGCAAGGTTTTTTATTTATATTTTATAATAAATAAACAGAATGAAAAGTAGATATAAAAGAAATAGAATAGATAGAGCTAGTGTTAGAGGGTTAATTATTATTATTTTTTATAATAAATAAACAGAATAAAAAGTAGATAGAATAGAAATAGAAAAGAGTTCTAGTGTTAAATAAAAAAAAATCTAACAATATGTATTATAAATTCAATGTCTCTGTTACTTACAGAGAGAAGTATCCTCATCCTGACAGAGCTGCTCACACTTACATATGACCAAAAAGAGAAAAGAACATGTTTATTTGGAAACCAGTTACAATTTTAGCTGTTGAGAGTGTGTTGACAGTCTGTGTAGTTGGATCACTGAACTCCAGAAAATCAGTACTGAGGAGCTTTGACAGTTACAGATAAAAAAAAAACAAAAAGCGTGAGAATAAAGAACCCTAAACTCTAACACAAAGAACCATTTTAGCATAAAAGGGTTCTTCAGGATGCTGTGGTTCTAAACAGAACTGTTACTACATATAAAGAACTGTGGTGGCTTCCTAACCACCCAGGAACAGGTGGTAAGACGTTCTTTACTCATAAGTTGGAAATAAAGTCATTGTCCATGCAAAAATCAGTTTCTTGCTTTTTTTTCCATTTAATGAAAGCAATGCACCTTAAAAATAAACACGTGGATTCATGGTTGAATGGATCTTAGGATATGGTAAGAACCATGTATTCCCACCACCTGTGACCCTCTCCACACACACAACCATGAGGGTTTAAATGTCATATGAC
>NW_015506994.1:124579-125091 GCF_001515645.1 Sinocyclocheilus grahami
CTATGACAAAGATATCACTTTATGGATATACAGCAAATGTGGGGGGAATTATGATTCACACTGGTGCACTTATGAATAGATGTATTATAGCAAACAAAGTTTAATGAATCTCACACCTAACATACAGCATTATGGTCATTTCACACAGCCACAAAAACTATTTTTTTTAAAAAATGATTATTTTCTTTAGTCAGTTCATTCACCCTGTTGGAGTATGGCAAGTGTGAAATGTCTTTTAGGTGCTTTGGGGGAAAAAATGGTAATAATATTTAATCAATTAACATTATATTCGGGGCTTTTAGGTGCTTTGGGGGAAAAAATGGTAATAATATTTAAGCAATTGACATTATATTCTTAAATAAGATACTATTCTTCCAATATTCAAGTTTTCATTATATCAAATATCAAGTAATATATGCATGCACCTAAGAGAACACATAATATGCTAGTAGACAGCAATCCTTGTGAGTCTGGTGTGGAGGCTGGATCTGGAACTGACTTCTGTCCAGGTT
>NW_015506994.1:126489-127325 GCF_001515645.1 Sinocyclocheilus grahami
TAAACGTAGTGTAGAAACAAAATGCATTGCTGCATTGCAAAAACACATTGATTAAAAATACATCATATGAGGCATGGATATAATTTCACAAATAGCCTATGTAAACACACACGCAACATGAGCATTATGTACTATGCATTTTCAAAACATATTTTCAAAATATATTTCAACATACAGTGCTTTACCTTTCCGTGTGGGACGATAAAAACTTTAACAGCCAATCAGAATCAATCCTGCTATGACGAGCTCGAGAATTTAAATTGAAATATCGTCCTCTGGTGTGGAAATGTTTCAAAAGTTTACTTGGATTTTATGATATGATGCATTCCACAAGCTGAAGAATGTGTCATCAAAACAAAGCATCCATTAAAATGTATATGCACGTGTGTTTGTTTCATATGAGCAATGTTTATGATAATGGCTACAAAATTAACAATATTTTTCTTCAGCATGTAGCTGATGTAGACAATTGTGCATTTATTATTATGATTTCATGATATTGCTACATAATATCCAGTATGAGACAAAAAGGAAAACATATTGTTTGGTGTTGATAAATACCTTAAATTAAGGATGACAGAATAATCAGACTAGGACAGCTTACATACATTTTAATAGGCCACAGATGTATTATTGTGGGGGTTTATTTCAGTCATTGTTGTCGACACTCTGCAGTATTGAATGACAATCAAATATAGGTAACTATAATGAATTTTAAAGCCTCACAAGTTTCAAAAAGGCTAAACACATCAAAGATTCAAATTAAATTGTATTAGACTAGCATATTCACTCTACTATGGCAAGCCGTTTTGACTTTTATTCATTCTCAGGATATG